>NW_026915105.1:0-127500 GCF_034315485.1 Pezoporus occidentalis | reverse complement strand
CCTGCACAGCAGAAAACTCTTTTCTGCTTGGTGCAGTCTCTTGAGAGGGGTGCAGGGTCTGTGCCCCAGAAAAGGATGGGGCAGGAGGGGGGATGCATTTGCCTCATGCTGCCTGGGTTGCAGCAGTGTCACAGGGCTCATCCCATCCCATGGGACCTCCCTGAGTTTCCTGTGCTGGCACCCCAGAACCAGGCTGTTTCAGGAAGCACCCACTGTGTGTCCATCTTTGCCTGGCCCTTTGGGATAAAATTCAAGGAAAATCTCAAAGATGAAATTGCAGTACGTGCAGGGTAGGTTGACCTTTCAGTATGTTATGCTCAGGCATCTTTGCTAGGAAAAGCACAGTCTGTGATGGGCTGTCTGCCACTTCACTGTAGTGTATCAGGAGACAACAGACCCTTCCTCCTCACACACTGTGTTAGTTGTCTGAAAATGGTACCAAAACACTGCTGCACCCCTTTTCTCTCCACCTGCCCATCACCTTCCCCACCCTAGGGAGTAATAGTTAGACATAAGGCTCTTGCAGTGAAGGTGCATGTGAAACTTCACCCAGCACAGAAACCTTCCTGTTTGCACTCTGCAGCAAAGGCTGGCAGGGAAGGACCCTGTAAGGGTAGGTGTGCTGCTGCCCATGGGCATGCAGGGACCACTGTTGTCCTCGCCACCCCCTTGCTCCCCACTGGGTGCCATGGCCTAGTCCCAGCTGCCTGCCAGGCGCCCAGGTCCCATCTGCCTGGGCTGAGCAGGATGGGGTAGGGAGAGCACATGAGACCTTGCCGTGCGCCTTCTTTTGGTTTGTCCTTCTCAGTCAGTCCTTTATATATTCGTTTCATGTGTCTGTGTTTTCTCTCCTCTATGCTATGGCAGTGGTGCTCCATGCTGATGAGACAGTGCGTGGTACAACCGCAGGCAGTCATTTTTCAGGTAATTTCTAGGGTACTGAACACCCGCCTCTTGCTTTTTCACCTATCATGCAGCAGCAGGTCAGGCTTCCTGCTGTGTAGGGAGTGATCCCTGGCCATGCCTAGCCATTCTGGGCTGCTCTTTGCCAGTGACACTTCCAGCTCACCAGTGAAAGACCTAAATCTAAGACCCCTTCTGCTGCCTGTCTGAGTGGCTGGAGAGTCTCCTGGGGAGGGTTGGCAGGATGGTCTTAACTGGGGTTGTGAGGTGAGGGGCTGCTCCATGAGCGCTGCCTGTGCCTGGGATTTCACCTACTGTCTGGACAGGGTGTCTGGAAGGACAAACTCAGCCTGAAGGGAGTGAGAAGAAGGAACACTGCTGTGCCCTGTGTGAATGGGTGAACAGCTGGTGCTGTGAACCCCGAGCACCAGTGAGGCTTGCTACTTCTTAAGGGGGTGCTGTGGCCCTCCCAGCCCCTACACGGGGGACAAGGAGGGCTGCAGATGGCTGTGACTGCAGAGGTGGGTGTGATACAGGGGCTCGCTCCTCCACCAGGACTGTTGGAGGAGTTGGGAGGTCAGCTGGGAGCAGTGATGGTGGTAGGTCCATGGTGGCAGATGAATGCTCAGTGTGGCTGCTGGTGGGTCTGAGAAGGAACGCTGGCACCATTTTGCCATGTGAAGAGGGAGGCGGCTCAAAAAGAAGTTACTGGAGGTGCACTTCCAGTCTGCAGCAGGCTACTGGGACCAGAAGTGGGAGGGACCCCAAGACTCCATTTCTCCCGCCTCCATCTTCTGGAGATCTGCAGCAATACTGCCCAGCTGTAAGCTCTCCATCCAAGCCATGCTGGGCAGTGTAACGCTTCCAGGCACTCCAGCCCACAGAAGTGGTTGCATGGTTTGGGGCTGTGCTGCTGCAGGCTGATGAGATGGGCAGCGCTACCTGCAGGAGGACTCTGCTATTGCACATGCCTCCATCTCTGTGGTGGGGTTACATGGATGAGCATGAGTTACCACTGCCCTAGCGCCCAGTGGGGTATGCTGCACCCTGATAGTTGCATGCTTCTGAGTGAAACAGGTCAATGCCTCCACACTTGAAGGGCCACGCTCCTGGTTTGTTGACATTATGCTTCCTGATAATTAACTTAAGAGGTGAGGCCTGTTCCCACTTCCTCCTAAGTCAGTTCATCAGACCCCGGAAGGGAAGAAAACTGTGTTGTTTCAGCGTCTGCTCTGGACTCCAGTGTCTGTGGTTTGCAGGGAGGGCCTCAGTCTGGTCCTGGTTGGGTTTGTGTGAGGAGCGGTAGCCCCAAAATTCTGTTTTGTCAATGGCATTTGGATGTGCACCCCCTTCTCTGGCGCTGTGTGTGACCTAGCCTGTGGCACAGCTGGATGTTTCCTCCCAGACTACAAGCGGTCTGCTCCCCGTTTGTAACCTGGAAGTCACATTCACACCCTGCCTGTGGGGAGTGATGCATTGGTGTGCCGTGGGAAGATAGTCTGGATACGGTGTGGTTATGGCTTTCTTAGGGCAGTGCAGGTGAAATAAGACATCTATTCAGGGCTTTTAGTTCAGATTAGGGAGTGAAAAAACCCCATGGTGCCATCACATGTGCACATACCCAGTGGAAGGGAAAGTGGGGCTGCAAATCTAGATATCATGGAGTGGCATGGGAAGGCTGAAGAACAATCTACATTGGTAGATCCTGGAATGAGAAGGAGTTTTGGTTGCACCTGCAGGAAGGAGGAAGGCTGGGACCATTGCTGACATCCTCTGCAGAGGAGGGATGCTCAAGGGGCTGTCCTCCCCAGAGTGCAGAAGTGGGGCTGAAGCAGAGCTGTGGTTGCACACGTCTTCAAGGTAGTGGTGGTAGAGAAAAAGGGGCTGGGTGCATGAAGGTAAGGGAAATGTGAGGGCATGGAGAGTGTTGGAGGAGGAATAAGCTGAAAGGGCTGAGAAGCAGGAGAAGTTTAACAAGAAGGTTAGGGGTGACCATAGGAGACAGCCTAGAACTGGGAGGGGCTATCCCCTGTGTCTCCTGGCACCGCAATAAAGAATACCTGCTTGTCAAGTTGAAAACTTTGTTGGCAAGTTTGTTCCTGGAATTTTCTCCGAATCACTGGGCAGCCTTCAGCCCAGAAGGCCCTGACTTATTGATCCATGGACCAGGTGAAGGGACAGGGTAGCCAGCCACAGCCAATGACAAAATGTATGTGACACGCTTACCTGCAAGGGGTTTGCGTGGAGGATCCTTCAGGGTGACAGAGCATACTCATGCCTCACACAAATTGCGTGCACAGGAGAAATGTGCAGTAACACAGACCTGCTAATGTGGGGTTATCCTTGTAAATTAACTTCTGTTTGAGGGAGAACTGAGCACCAGAGTCACAAACAAATATATCTGATCCAATGTAGTGAGCTTGTGGCAAATACCAGAGTGTGTGCTGGCTTCTTGGACGTGTCTGAGAAACTCTCAAGTGGGAGAAAGATGTGTTCACTAAGATCAGCTTCTGTTTTCTTAAAAACAAAAGGAAAACGCTTAACTTTTTTATTTGGTCACTCAAAAAAAAAATCACACAGTTCTGGGTTCTCCTATGTTGCTTAAGTTCTGCACAGCTTCTGCATTGACTTAGTCTGCAGAAATACAGCAGGGATCAGCCTTGGAGTGTTGTTATTCAGTTTTTCTGTTTCTATTGCTGTTCTTCACTTGAAGTTGTCATCCTCCGGTTGTTATGGGCATGATTACGATCTCACAAATAAAGGTTAAAACTTTGAGTGCAAATAACAGCAAGGAAGGGAGAACTTTGAAAAGAAACTTCCAACTTCCATGTGAATGATCTCGACAATAAGAAATAATTAAAAAAGGCAAAGGGAGGTAATCTGTCTGCGGAGTACACGTAAGTCCTTATGGAAGTGTGGATTGGCCTCACCTGCCATAGATTGCCATGGCTACATGGACTTCTACTCGTTTATGGGACGAAACAATCTGACTTCTGAGGATCTGCACTTATTTCCTATAACTTTTCCTATAGCTTTAATGAGATTAAGAAGTTCCCATGAGATGAGAAAGTATCCTTACAACAGTCACGTGATTTATTTTCAAATAATTTGGATTTAGAAACAGTTGGCTAAAAATCCTTCCCCGAAGCAGACACTTTTATTTACATGCATTTTATTTCTTGTGAGATGATGGGACACAGCATTCTCAAGAAAAGAGGGGAAATGGGATGCTCTGTTCCCACCTGTTCATCAGCGTGTGTCTCTTCAGGTGACGCCACTGAAATATGGGTTAACTGGCACTGGAATGAGCATTTTCCTCTAACAAGCAAGTAACTTGCACTCTGCAGTTACAGCCCCCAGTTACTCTACAAAATTTCTTCTTTAAGGAAAGCCTTGCTACATATTGATCAGTTTGGCTTTGGTTTGATAAAGAAAGCCCGTTTTGCTGTTCTCCAAGAACATCCGTGATAAGCACAGACCCACTTAGTATTTTGAAGGCTTAACATCCCAGTGTAAATGGGTATTGCCTTTAAAACTGACTGAACAAAGGATTTTTGAGTTGCATTGCATCTACTTTCTGTCATACAGGCAAGAGTTCCTGAATGGTACATTTATTATCACTAAAATGCCTTTTTTTTCTTTTTCCAGGCAACTGAATATTCAGCCATGGCATCATTAGCTGGTGGATTAGATGACATGAAAGCCAATATAACCAGCCCTACTTCTGCAGATCTGGGAGCAAATGTTCCCGGGCCTCAGTCATACCCTATCGTCACAGGTAAGCAATTTCCCAACACCAGTCAGTGATGTGGAGTGTGTGCACGTTGCACCCTGGTGCCCTTCATGGAGTAGTTGTGTCAGATGTGGAGACATTTGCTCAGAAATCTCTTTTAAAGTGTGATTTCATAGCAGCTCTGTTGAAAGTCAGGTGCATGGTTTGTATGAATCAGTACTTTTCACTGGGAGCCAACAGATGAAGCATCCATCCATCTTGTCTAGGAAGAGGTGTGCACCTCCGCCCCAAACCTGCCTGCTGAAAAGCAGAATGCTTGCCTCCGCTGTCGGGCTTTGTTGCTCATTTTTCATAAAGGTGCCTGGTATGTTTGACTGGATAGAGTTTTTATGGCAGTTCAAACTAGCCTGCATTTTAAATGCTTTTGATTCCTGCAAATGCTTGTGTTTTATACCATGTTTGGAATTGCAGTTGTGCACTAAGGCTGAGTATTTAAATGAAAAGCAAAATTGTTTGTTCAGGGAATGCAGCATCATCTGCATTCATTTAGCAGTTATAGGGTGAAAGTTAAGGAACAGATAGAATTTGATAAATGCTTTGGTCACCTAGTTATTTGGGACTGGCCATATTGTTTGGAAGGAAACTGCCCAAATGGTAAGAAAATGATGAAATTGTATCCCGAATGAATTGTGGGAATTCAGAAAAAAGGGATTTTGAAATTTAAGGCTCTATGTTTCATGTACATGTTACCTCTGTATATTACTTCTGTCCTTGTGCCTAATCTATGCAGATTTCATCATTGGATTTTCTCTGTTTTGACAAAGAATGGATTTACTTCTTTATTTTGTTGCTGAAGGGAAGGTGACGCTGTTTTTAGTATAGTATTATTGTATCTTGAAAGTGCTACAATCTCATCTAGTGGGATAGCAGTTTTGAAAACTAGTTGTCACAAAATTGTTTTAACCCAATATGGCATCAGTCTTTGGCACTTCTTGCCAAAAGTTTAGGAATATTCTAAAGCAGTTAGAGGATTCCTTAAGGAAATCCATGTTTACCTTGATGTGTAAGGGGAGGGACTTGTTGAAATAACTGGTACTGAGTTGGTGTTTCGGGCGTTGGACTCATGGCTAAGGAAGGTGTCTAGGGATGGGTGGATGGACAGAAAGGGATTTCTGGACATGTGTGGCTTATAACAGGTAGGGAAACAGAGCATGGATAGATAGATATAGAATCATAGAGTAGAGGGAATCTAAAACTAATATGAAAGAAGCAACATGAATCATCATGGTTGGGGTAATAAGCCACCTCTAGAATGTATGAAAGTTAGAAAGAAATGTCTCCTAAGGCAAATTATTCTGTAATTGTTTGCTGCAGAAATTTCTTCATCTTAAAAGCCTGAAGTCCTGCTTATTACAAAAGACATGGGCTGCCTTGGCACATCATGGGTGGACTGTTCCCCTTTGTTGATCTTCTGGGTGGTTGTCTCTTGCTTGTCCGAGTCTGTGTCCCTGTGACAAGCCTGATGCCCTGTCAGAGGTGTCTGTGCTCTGCTGGTGAGGACAGCCCAGCAGCATCTTGGACTGCACAAGTGGGTGCTGTGGGCATCGCTGTCTCTCATCTGTCTTCTTCTGAGGAACTGCCTATCCAAGTTCTGCACCTGGCCAAAGGAAGCTCAGCCTAGAGCTCTTGTTTTGATTTGATACTTCAGCAGCACACGTTCTTTTACGCTGGTTTAAGTAATTCTCATGCTTCACATGTTACTACTTCCTTAGAGTTTGGTGAGCTGACTGATGGTGTTTGTTAGAGCAAAACTTACCACAGAAGTGATGCTGCAGAGCTCAATAGAGATTTTGTGTAGGTTTTCCCTGTGATGTTAGCTATACTTGAGCAGAAGTTTCAAATGTTAAATTACTAGTTCTCATAAAAATGTGGAGCAGGCTTTATGAGCATCAAGTCTAGAAAAAAATCCTGCCATTGGTCTTAAATGTGACATGGTGAGAGCTGTAACAGAACACGTTTTTCAGATCACTAGCTATTTGTATCTTTAATTTGATATTGTGTAGAGTTTTCTAACACCTGATTTCACAAAACTTAGATTTACACAAGTATATTGTCTTAATGAAAATGACATGCTTTTAAAACCTTCTAAAACCTTTACCTTTTGATGTATTTTTGAGGGAGAATGTCTCTTATCCTCCTTTTTCCTTTCGTTACACCTACATTAGCTCTTTTGTGCTGTTTGTCCTCTGGTGATGCCCAGAAGCCTCAGGCAGCATCTGGGCCCTGTAGTGCTGGGCACGTACTGTATATCAAAGTTGTGCTCTCTGCCCTGATCCCTTCCTTAGGAGTCAACAGGATGTGAAAGCTTTTGGGAGCAGGAAGATTTAAGCAGCAAGCCATACTTTGTAATGTGCAAAGCATGTAAGTTGCAGCAGGCTTGGTGGTGCATTTCTTACCACAGGTCTGGATAGACTTCTCCATTTCCACCCCAGGATTAACCCATTTTTTCTGTCTCAGCTCTTTCTGCAGCCCATTTCCTTGGTGGGACAGGGGATTAATTTATTGATCTTTCTTCCCTTATAAAGAAAAGCTGCATATTGCTATGGGCCTTTCATCTGTTGCAGATGAAAGGGAATCTGTTGGAGATATCAGTGAAAATCAGGAGGAAGTGGGCAGTGACACATAGCAGGAGTTATGAGTGTGAGGTCAAATAAATGTTTGTTAACACATCATGTACTCTTCCTTTTGGGAACTTTGTTGTCTGTGGTCTGACCAAAGTTACGATAAAAATTCAGCAGTTGGGTATTCCTAAACTGGGGTTGGGCTGGCTGTGTGTCGGTAGGTGAGAGAGAAGGCAGACAACCCTTGGAAGATTGTTAGCTTTGTATAATCCCTCTTTGGTGGTCTTGACACTGGCTCATGAGAGGAGTCTTGTCAGCGCCAGTTCCTGGACCCCAGTTGCGTGTTCACCAAGCAAGAGCTTGAGACTTGGAGATCATGATGGCATTTCTCCTGTGAACTGCTCCCTGTTAAAGGAGGAATGGCTAACCTGAATTCCAGTCTTTTCTTGAGATTCAGGAAGGTGGGTTGCTTTTAATTGCTACATCCTTTTCTGTTTGTTTTCACTCTTTCTGGCTCCAGACAGGCTGTCCTGTGGTGTATCAAGCAAACTCAGAGCAGGAAACTGAAAGCTTTGGGACAAAACTTGATACAGTCATGCCAGGTAATGGGTTTCAGCTGTAAAAGCGATGGGTGGTTGCTTAAAGGTCCACAAAATGCCCAGAGTCTGTGTCTGGTGGTGCTAATGGCTCGAGAGGTTGATCTCACTTTTCGACTGTCCAGATTATAAACACTTTTGTAACAGTTTCACTGTCATGAGACCAGGAGCTGCTGGCATGTGAGTTGTAGTATCCAGAACAGTCTGTTGGTGGGACATGCTGTTTGTAGAAGGAGGTCTTCTGGTGTGTGGAAGCAGAGCTGTGAATGTGTGATTGCTTGATGCTTCCACACTGAGTGGGGCTATTGGTGGGCATAGGGCTGAAAAGCCACATTTTTGTGGATAAAGAGCTTGAAATATGACATATAGGATTTTGATCCGGGAACACTTATGTCCTATAGATAGCTGGTATCTGCCATTAAAGCTTAATCAATTTTTATGAGCAAGTCTGGAGACTTTCTGGGGTGCCGTATGTGAAGAGATTTAAGTCTAGTTTGTCTTGTCAGTCTGTAAGACAGATCGTAGAAGAAGTTAATGCAAACAAAGCTGAGAATGGATGTTTTAAGTAATTTATCACAGTCTTCCGTTGTTCTTGTTGCCTGGCTGTAGTGTGGGCAGGAAAACAATGTTGAGTGTTGAGATGCAAAAGATCCTCTGCGCAGTTATTGGTAGAAAATGTAAAATTTCTGTTTCTTAGCAAGCTGGTAGATGGGATATTTCATGAAGATGAAAGACGAATTGACATTCATGCCACTACTTGCTGAGAGAATGTGTCTAAGGAAAAATTTAGTGACAATTCTCAGTACTGCCTGATCCACTAACTCTATTGTGTTATGGACCACCAGCCAAACCTTTGATTAGAGAACCACTCAATTTCTCTTCATCCCTTTTAAATGCCACATTAAATATGAAGTCTAAAACAAACCATCCTTCTCTTTGCTGCCACGGTCCATAAGTGCTGTCTGCATTTACAAGCCAATGACATGTGCCCAGCTCATTAATGCTCTAGTCAGCAGTTTCCAAGCAGCCTGTGATTGTTACTAATTACCTGCAGATGCATTTTCCCTGCTCCGGCTTTCTCATTTCAGCATGGTCAGTATCACTTTGGAAGGACAAAGTCGTGCTAACCTGACACCTTCACTTGGCAGATTGACAGACCTACAGGCAGCTCTGGCTGCAAAGTCAGTTTGCATTAGCAAAGCCAGAAGCTACTGTTGGCCAGCCTCACTCTGTGGCCAGCGAAGCATGTTTCCCTGTAGTGGCAACGTCGTGAACTCTGTATCGCTCATTAAAATAAGGAGCACAGAGCAAAGCGTTGGCAGTGGACTTCTTTCATGTTCCACAGCACCAGCAGATGCTGGAGTTGAGGAACCTGGTCTTCTCCTATGCCAGGACATCTCCATCACCCTTTGCTTGCCTGCTCTTCCTTATCAATGCCAGGGCACTCTCCAGTGTGGTGGCTTCCAGCCTGATTAGCACATCCCATTGCAGCTGTGCTGATGAGCAGGTTGCACTGCATTTTGCAGCTTGCGCACCCATGCAGGTAGAGGCTGATATTCTGACAGATACAGACAGGTTGTTCCCTGTAGCCACACCACACAAGGAATATAACTGTATGTGCTCCTTTGTGGGATCTGCCTTGGAGACAATGGCCCCATAAAGTCAAATACATTGGCTCTCCTGTACGTTTCATATGCACATCAAAAGGCGAGAAGAAACAGAATAAAACCAGGAGCAGAGTCAGTTTGTCATCTGAAGGAATGGGGAAGGAGAGACATTCTCAAGGGCTATCCTCTCAGTTACCTGGCTTGCATTGCTGGACTAAGTCACCAGACATAAATAATCTGAGGCTGAACTGAATGTAGAGCAACTGGGGCAAATGCTGAGCAGACTCCTCCACTCCTGGAATTATCAGCTTGACTTTTTCCTTAGTGTGGATGCATCCAGCACCTTAGGTGCAGTACAGTTTGCTAGCATATTACTCATAGGTGGCACAGGTCTGTGGTTAATGCAGGTAACAGGAGTATATTTAACCTTCCATAAACCTGAGTATTTTGTCAAATTTTTTGTAGTTAGGAAAGGAAAATGCTAAGATGGGATAAGTGCATGTCAGAAAATGAGCTTTCTCACTACTGTTCCACTGCAACATATAGTCCTTATCTGGCCTCTCAGCATGTTTTTCCTTAGGAGTGCTCAGTTGTATAGGAAGTCTTTCCTGACTCTTTATCCTGCTCCATTCATCACATCATGCTGTGACTGCAATTTATGAGCCACTGTTTCTCCAGGTTTGGCTGAATGGCAGATGTTGTTGGTCATTTTGGAAGCTAGGCACAACGAACAGGCACTGCAGTTGGACAGGAGACTTTGCCAAAAATGGTTGATCGTTTAGGAGTTTGGTGTTGCAGGCAGTGTGGAGATGCTGTTGCCTTCAAAAGAAGGAAGAGAGCCACTCCTCTAAAATCCCAGGCCAAGTTTAAACTCTTGCCAAGTTTAAACACTGATAATGTTGCATTTAGATCAGTGCAATCCAAAAGGGCTTCCTGTTTTTTTTTAAGAAGAAAACAAGTGGCACATAGAATGCAGATCACTTCCCAAAAAACAGCACAGATACGTCTCAGCCTATGGATGGAGGATTCATATGAGCAACCTCAAACACCAGCCTCTGGGTGAAGGAGTCTGGAAACACTTTCCTCTCTGCACAGGCTAGAGATTAGGCATTGAGTTTGGACTGGAAATCTACTTTTTGCATCACCCAAGTTAGGGAGCCTGGTAACACTTGGTCATGATTTGATCTCCAGCTGGCTCCTTATTAGGGAAGATCAAGCCCTTTTTGAGCTAGTGCTGAGGAGAGATCTTATGCAAGTGGCAGGGTCGGAGTGCACCTAACAGAAAGCCAGAGTGGAAGCAGCTAGCAAATAGAGCAGAAGGATGCAGAGAAGGGGGCCAGAAACTTTGTATGCATGCTTAGAATTGGTATGGTGTGCCCTCCTAGAAATGGGAGTGTTTGCACTTGGGAAGGGGAGGCTTGCAGAGGGAGCCTTCCCTGTTTGCATCAATACTTGATGGAGGGTGAGCAAAGCAAATTCTTCTCAGTGATGCCAAGTAATGGGGCAGGAGGCCACATGCACAAACTGAAACATGGGAAACTCCTCTTGCACATGAGAAGAAATCTTTCTGCCATGAGGTTGGACAAACACTGGCACAGGTTGCTCAGAGAGGTGGTGGAGTATCCGTCATTGGGGATGTTCAAAACCCAATTTGACATGGTCTTGGGTGGCCTGCTTGAAGTGAGCCTGCTCCAAGCAAGATTGTTGGGCAAGATGAACTCCAGAGCTGCTTTCTAACCTGAGCTTATTTCCGTTTCTGCGGTAGGCAGAGTGTTTCCACATTGCTGGGTAGGAGCTTAGTGTTTACTTTGGTGGGATTGTGCCCAGGACAGTCTGCAGTCTTGGAGCCAGGACTAGCAGTACCTTCTGAGGGTCTGCCTGTACTGGGATATGCCTGGGAGTGAAGTAGGTAGGTGAGGAAGCTTTCTCATCCATTTGTTTTGCTCTGTTTGTACATGTGTTTAAAGGAACATTCTTTAGATATAAAAAAAAATGGATGTTTTGCCTTCACATATTTTGTTGTGTTTTTTTTTTTTTTTTCTGTTCTTCCTCATCCTTGGCTCTCTGTCCATCCAGCAAAGATACCAGCTGTCACAGACTTTCCCTGGGATTCTTGACCAGACTGAAGCTCTCCAGTGAATACCATAAGGGCTGTGTCCCTCTGGAAATGGCTGGGAGAGTGTCAGGAGAAGAGGGGCCATTGAGATAGTTTAAGCAGCTTGGAGTCTGGCCTGTTCCTTTTTATGACTTTGGAAATTAGGTATCTGAGGCATACGTTAGAGAAATCAAAAGTTTAGTCTGAGAAAGAAGCTGCAGGAGTGGTGTGTGGTGAGGTGTGTATATCTAGGTAGAGTACTTAAACAGTATGTGATCTGAGACAGCCAAGTACTTTTTGTGTCCCACAGAAACAATAATGAGATGCTTAGAAGCAAAAATAAAGGTCCCAATGCATGCCTTTAAGGAATACATAGTGAAATAGGACTTTTCACTTTTTCTTGCACACCTGATGTTCATAGTGAAGACAACCGTTATTTTAGAGACGCAAAAATATGGTAGAGAGTCAATATTTCACTGATGTGAAGTCCAAACGTGGCTTAGTAACGTTGGGAAATGCATTGTGAAATCTGCTTTTGGTGATTCCTGGGGGAAAAAGACTATATTTATTTTGTCTATCACTGTATTAAAAAAAATATCATCATCCCCCCCCCCAGTATCTTCCATCTAGTTAATTCTGCTGTTGTAGTTTATTGATGTGAATTTAGGTCTAAATCTGTGTCTTGCTGACCACGATGAAAGAATCTGGTTTCATTAGGAAACACTGTTTATTCCTTAAATTTATTTGCTACTTTGCATTTTCGGAGCAATGTAGCAGTGGACTCTTCACTGATTTCTCACCATTTAGGAGGTCAGTGGCTCGTCACCTCTGTAGCAAAATCTCCTGTATTAAGGAGAAACCATCTGCAGAAGGTGCAGAAGGTGACTTATCCCATACATTTTTAGATATCAAATTAGAGATCCTCATTCAGAGGCTGCCTGTTTCTTTCAAATGACTATTGAGGGAATGAGGAACACTTAGCTTACGCTAGCCCTGCATGAATGGGATAGTCCTGCCCCACAGAGAGGAAGGAGGATTCCTGGGGGAAACCATTGCAGTTGATGTTTTCTGAAATATTGCCAAGTGGCAGTTTTACCGCTGTGTTTTCACTGGTGAAATGAAAGTATTTTGAATATTTTAACTTACAATTTAAAAATATTTGCAATTTTTTAATGGAATGTAATTTCAAAATGAACAATTTATATATCCCACTGCAACTCTTTGAAATAAAAAGAGTAATGCAACATTTTTGCAATTCCTTCTTCCCTTTTTCTTTCCCCCTAGAATCAATAGTTTTGAAGAAAGTAAAGAAAAGGTTTGGTTTTGCTGAAATTGCTTTTTCTTCTGGAAAAAAGCCTTGTTAATGTTTTTGTTGGCTAATTGTAATAGGAATAATAAAAAAGTCTTCTTTTGAGGACATTATGTTTTGGTCACATAATCTGTCACTATATGAAAATGTTGATCAGTGTTTAAACATCATCACCAAATTACACTTTAATTTCTGTGGGACTGTTTTGAAGTGCAAACTGGTGTTGGTAGATGGCTAGTTTCTAGTACAGCATAATGCTAGATTTACAGCTAAGGGTCTACATTTAATAAATAAAAGTGCAGATGCATTTTCCAATAATCTATTTGTCATTCCCAATAGGGCCTGTCATGTTAAAAACTTGAAAAAAGACCACATAAACTCCCATGGAAAGGCAGCCAATCTGAAAAACAAAAGTGTCATTTTTAATGACAGGACAGTCTGACTGAAACCCTGTTGAATTTTTCAATTTTTATGAATTCTTATCTTGCCATTAAGAAAGAACCAGTGCATTTGAGAAAGCAAACGAGGCCACTTGAACCCTACTAAGACCTAGGCTATTAACTGTCTCTTTTGATGATGTACAGCCTCACTCTATTGGGAGTTTGGATGTGGATTTAAATGTAGAATTAACTATGGTAAACATGTTTTGGTGCAAAGCATGTATAATAACAATTTGCATTTACATAGCATCTTTCACTTAAGGATTCTGCAATTTCTAATTAATTAAATCTGTTCCCCCATGCCCCTGGTACCGCTGTGGTATGGATAATAAACACAGTTTTAAATCGAGCAGCCATGGTAGGAGGGTTAGGACAAGAGGGTTCTGGTACCCCTGTACTAGTCCTTATTGCAGTGGGGCTGGGGCTCAATCTGGAAATATGCTGAGCTGCCTTGTCTCATGCTCACCCTGGTCCAAAATGCTTTGGAGAAAAATGGGAATCAAGCTGGCTCCTCACAGGTGGGAGGAAAATAGGAAAATACCCATCACTCACAGTGCCTTCTGCTGGTGTTTGGGTCTTGGCGTGAGGAGTGAGAAACCCCTTGGCCAGTGTTTCAGGTGCAGAGAGCTGGCAGGGCATCTTGCCACCTTGCTGCTTTAGGGCATCAAAGGACAATACAGTCCACAGATGGCATTTTTCACTGCTAGAGAATTGCTGTAAATCTCTCACAGATCTCCAAATTGGAAATAAAAAAATGGTAAACACTCAAGTTAGCATAAGTGCTTCACTAAATTGCTTTTTTTGGTATGCAAAAATAGTGAAACATTTCAGAATGTCTGTGCAAGCCAGCAAAATGATATTTCCAGGTGGGTAGAGGGATATGTTGACATCTGCGTGTATGCGTGGTGCAAAAATAAAGTCTAGTGGTAGTCTGCGTCAGGCCACAGATCCCATTTCTAGGATGAAGTAATTGTTTTGATTGAAGTGGTTGAAGACACCTCCAAACTTGCTATACCACCAGTGGTAGGTGGCCTTAGTTGGCCAAATATGTCACTTCTCTTCTGATACCTGACCAGTTATGAGGTTCTGTGTATTTACACAGGGGAGGGTGAGTTGTCAGACAGGCATTTTGGGAAATGAGTAGAGAGAATGGTAAATCAGAGACAATTCAAAGACTGTGCTTGCCACTGGGTGATGGAGAGCATGCCAGGAAGATGCTTGCTGTCTGCCATCAGCTTGCACTGCCATATCATCAGTTAGGAATGGGAACATGCTTTTTTGTTTTTAATCCAGGAGAAATCTAGGAGAAACTTAGGAGGACTCAAGAAAGAAAAGTTGCAAAATGTGAAGTGCTCGAAGTTGCATTGGTGGGTGGTGGTGTCTCCAGGTGCTGAGCAGTGTTGGTGTTTCCCAAAGGCTTAGCTCTGAAGAGCCCTGTGGTCCTCAGGGGGATTGGCTCCCCAGCTACATGCCATGGTGTCCAGGAGGTCAGTGGACGTGGCTTTGGCACAGAACAAGGATCCTGTGTGAGCTGATGGAGCTCTGGCACCTCCATGTCACTGACACTCCTTACTCTTTCCTATTGGGAACAGGCAGAAGTGCTTATTGCTGGCCCAAGGGAGAGAAAGCCAAAGCATTCAGATACTGCAACGCATTCTGGGAGAAGGGCAGCATCTTGTGTTGCAGAGTAGAAAGGAAAACTCTTGCTTATTTTCCCTACTGTCTTCTTTAAAAGAACTCTTAATATAGTTCTGGCCCTGGAAAACACTGCGTATCTGTGAATAGAGATTTTATAAACCCACTTTGAGTTTTTTTTTTTGTAACAGACTGTGGTTTCTTTAGGACTTCATATTACATCAGGGAAAAATGTGAATTTCAGGTTTTGATGCCATTTCTCATAAAAATGTTGAACTGCAATAATAACAAAAAAAATGCAAAAAGCAAAATGCAATGGTAAAAATGAAATGTCACTGGCATTTTTTCGAGATACAACTTGCCTAGTTTTGAACTGCCTGATGAAACTGGCACATCTCCCAGCAATGAGGAATACCGGTTGTGGAAATCCCATGAGAATCAGCAGGGACAGGTACTGCCAATACTGCCATAGACTTGACACATGGCTTGGGATTTTTATAAAGGTGTGACTGAAAAGTGAACTCAGTGAGGGCATGAAAGGATTATGGGGTTGCTGCTGGAGTTTTCCTTCTTTTCATTGTACATTTTTTGCTGCAATCTAAATTCCTCGAGCTTAGCCTTGTGATGACACTGTAACTTTTTTGAGCACTAACTCTTAAAAAAAGGCTTGTTCATAAACAATATCCCTCTAAAGAGAGGACATATGTGTGTAATCCCTTCTCCAGTAGGTACTTTTTCTGGCAGTTGTGGGTTCAAACATGGTAGCTTCCTCACAGGTGAGCATCCTTAGTGGGAAAGCTGGTCTTGGACCATTGAGGCTTGGGGATCTGCAGGAGGATGGAGAGTTTGGAAGAGCGTGGTGGAAGGCAGCAGATACTGCTGCAATAACTGCAAAGTCCATTAAGAGGTGTGAAATATTGTGGAAGGTGGATGAAACACCCTATGTCAACAAATCTGTTTTTTTTTTGGTAATAAACAGAAGGCTTGCTTTTGCTCCTTCTGTCTTTGTTAATATTGTAATAAAAATGGAGAATGTACACAAGCCGTTCTTAGGTACTGATGTGCTCTTGAATGTGTGTAGTAGGTGTACACTGCCAAGAAGAATCATGTCCTGTGCTTTCTGAACTGCCTACACTAGTCAGTAGAGGCAGACCTAAACTTGTCCTGGTTCAACTTAGTCCCATGCTGGCACAGAGATAGCCAAACTGGTGGGAAACACACTGAATCAGAACAAAATGTGACTGGATCTTGCCTATCCAGGACTCCAACCAGCAGAGCCCAGGTGACAGAGCCTCAGTGGGACCCTGTGCTGTCCGGAGAGCCTGTGGCTTCTGGAAATGGACCCATCAGCTGTTCCTGGTCAGTATGTGGTCAGCAGTAGTGCCAGTCCATGTGCTTTGCCCTTTGGGGTGGTGCAAAGCTGGTGCTCTGGTGCATCAAGTCACCCAAAAGTTCACAGACTTCAGGGTTGCCTCCATGCTTCCCTCTGCAAGGCTCTTACTTCAGACCTTTATTGAAATGTTCTTTTTGTGTGGTGGCCACTCCAAGGTCCCCTGGCTGCAGCATAGAATCATAGTCTGGTTTGGGCTGGAAAGGACCTTAAAGCTCATCTAGCTCCAAACACCCTGCCATGGGCAAGTACGCCTTCCACTAGACCCTCGAAGGCCTGTCCAGCCTGGACTTCACATAATCACAGAATTGTTAGGGTTGGAAGGGACTTCTGGAGATCATCCAGTCCAACCCTCTGCCAAGGCAGTGCCACCTAGAGCAGGTCACACAGGAACATGTCCAGGCAGGTTTTGAATGTCATCAGACAGGGAGACTCCACAACCTTCCTGGGCAGCCTATTCCAGTGCTCTGCCACCCTCAATGTAAAGAAGTTCTTCCTCATGTTGAGGTGAAACTTCTTGTGTTTTAGTTTATGGCCACTGCTCCTTGTTCTGGGCACCACTGAAAAGAGTCTGGCACCATCCTTCTGGCGCCTGCCTTTGAGATACTGATCTGCATTAATGAAATCCCCTCTCAGTTTGCTCTTCTCTAGACTCAACAGGCCCAGCTCCTGCAATCTCTCCTTGTAAGAGAGATGCTCCTCATCATTCTTGTGACCTCCCCTGGACCCTCTCCAGTAGTTTCATGCCTGTTTTGTACCAAGGAGCTCAGGACTGGACACAATTCTCCAGATGTGACCCCTTCAGAGCAGAGTCGAAGGGGAGGGTCACCTCCCCTGACTGCTAGCCACACTCCTGCCAGTGCACCCCAGGGTACTCTTGTCGCTCCTGGCTCAAGGGCATGCTCCAGTTCATAATTAACTTACCATCTACCAACACTTCCAGGTCCTTCTCAGCTGAACTGCTCCCTAGTAGGACAGG
Source organism: Pezoporus occidentalis (assembly GCF_034315485.1). Classification (NCBI taxonomy): domain Eukaryota; kingdom Metazoa; phylum Chordata; class Aves; order Psittaciformes; family Psittacidae; genus Pezoporus; species Pezoporus occidentalis. The sequence goes on along the minus strand of NW_026915105.1, from coordinate 110,192 downwards.
CCCCAGCCTGTGATAGTACTTGGGGTTCTAACTCCCCAGGTGCAGGACCCTGCACTTGCCCTTGTTGAACCTCATTAGGTTTCTTTCCAGCCTATTGAGGTCCCATTGAATGGCAGCACAGACTTCAGGTTTGTCAGCCACTGCCCTCAGCTCTGTTTCATCAGCAAACTTGCTATTGTGGACACTTGCTGAGGGTGCACTCCAGCCCTTCATTCAGGTCGTTGATAAACACGTTGAATAAGACTGGACTCAGTATTGATCCCTGGGGAACACCACCGACTACAAGCCTCCAGCTGGATTCTACTGACCAAAATCCTCTGAACTTTGCCATTCAGCCAGTTCTCAATCCATCTCATTGTCCATTCGTCTAACCCACATTTCTAATCTTACCTATGAGGGTGTTGTTGGAGGCAGTGTCAACAGCCTTGCTGAAGTCAAGGTAGATAACATCCATTGCTCTCCCCTAGTCGACCCATCTTGCCATGTCATCATAAAAGGCCATTGAATTGGTCAAGCAAGATTTACCCTTGGTGAATCCATGATAATTACTCCTGATGACCTTCTTTTCTTCCACATGCTTGGTCATAACCTCCAGAATGACCTGTTCCATCAACTTTCCAGGGATGGAGATGAGGGTGGCTGGCTGTAGTTTTGCAGATCCTTCTTCTTGCCCTTTTTGTAGGTGGGAGTGACATTTGCCTTCTTCCAGTCTTTGCATACCTCACCCATTCTCCATGATTTTTCAAAGATAGTGGAGAGTGGAAGGGCAGCAACACCTGCTAGCCCCTTCAATACCCTTAGGTGCATCCCATTAGGTGCATCCCATTAGGGATGGATTTCTGGGTGTAAGTGTATCTAGCTTATCCCTAACTCAGCTCTGTACGATCAACAGGAAGTTTTCCTTTCTCTGGCCTTCATTTCTAACCTCCAAGATCTGGGACTCCAGAGGTTCGTTCTTAGCGGTAAAGACTGATGTAAAGAAGGCATTCAGTATTCCGCCTTCTCTGTGTCTTCTGCTACCAGGACACCCTTCTGATTCAGCAGTGGCCCCATATTTTCCCATATCTTCCTTTTGCTGCTAATATGCTTGTAGAAGGTCTTCTTGTCCTTGATGTCCTTTGCTGGCTCAATTCTAAGTGGGCTTTGGCCTTCCTTGTCACATCCCTTCATACCCTGATGATGTTCCTACAGCCCTCTCACGTGGGAGTGAGGACTATACTGTCCTTTTTTCCACCTCCCATAAATTTTCTTCTTGAGATTAAGGTTTAGTAGGAGCTCCCAGCTCATCCATGCAGGTCTCCTTCCCCCTTTGCCTGATTTCTTCATGGTGGGAATACATTGGTCTTGGGCTTGGAGGAAATGGTGCTTAAAAATGAGCAGTTCTCTTGGACTCCCTTGTATTCTACAGCCCTATCCAATGGGCTTTGAACACTTCCAGGGATGAGGCATCCACAGCTCTCCGGGCAACCTGTGCCAGATCCTCACCACTCTCACAGGGAAGGACTTCTTAATATCTAGTCAAAATCACCTCTCTGTTAGGTTAAAGCCAATCCCCCTTGTCCTGTCACTACTTGTGAAAAGCTCCTCTCCAGCTTCTTATAGGCCCCCTTAAGGTATTGAAGGCAGCTCTAAGGCTTCTTCTCTCTGGGCTGAGCAAGCCCAGCTCTCTCAGCCTGTCTCCAGAGCAGAGCTGCTCCAGCCCTCTCAGCATCTCTGTGGCCTCCTCTGGACTCACTCCAACAGCTCTACATCCGTCTTGTGTTGTTGCCCCAGAGCTGGACACAGGACTGCAGGGGGGGTCTCCCCAGAGCACAGCAGAGGGAGGGAATCAGCTCCCTGACCTACTGCTCATGCTTTGGGGATGCAGTCCAGCACATATGTTTCTGGGCTCAAGTGCACACTGAAGCTGGGTCACAAGGAGCTTCTCGTCAACCAACACCCCCAAGTCCTTCTCCTCAGGGCTGTTCTGAATCAGTTCTCTGCCCAACCTGTAGCTGTGCCTGGGATTGCCCCAACCCTGGTGCAGGACCTTGCACTTTGCTTTGTTGAACTTCATAAGGTGGGCATTGGCCCACCCCTCATGCCTGTCCAGGCCCCTCTGGATCCCATCTCCTCCCTCCAAGATGTTGACTGTACCACACATCTTGGTGTTATTGGCAAATTTGCTGAAGGTGCTCGATTCCACTGTCCATGTTGCTGACAAAGATGTTGAATAGGATCAGTCCCAATACCAACCCTTGAGGATAACCACTCATCACTGATGTCCACTTGGACACTGAGCCATTGACCACAACTCTTTTGAGTGTGACCATCCAGGCAATTCCTTATCACTGTGTGGTCCACCCATCATATTCATGGCTGTCCACTTTAGAGACAAGGATGTTGTGCAGGACAGTGCCAAATACCTTGCAGACCTCTGGGGAGCCTGAGCGTCAGCTCCCTCCTGCCTGGAGGACACAATGAGCATGAAGCCTCCATGGTGGGGAAGGCACCACCATTGCTGCAGAAACGATGCTTCAAGGCAGCATCAGCTGTCTGCGCTTGCTGCCCTTCCTCTGGCCCAGCTCTGGACCTTGCACATCAGCAGCACTAAGGCATGCAGGCAGCAGGGACTGGACAGTGTGAAGGGTTGTCGGGCTGGGTAGGGATGGGGAGCAGCATGGCATTTGATCACTCTTCCAGGACACAATCCTGGCTTCTTCTTCCCTGTGGACCCCTCAGTTTGCTAGGGGTGCCCTGCAGCTTTGCTTAGCATCACAGATGCACTGTGAAGAGCAGGGCAGTTCTGCCCCCATAATCAGATACACTGTCCTGAAGGGACTGTTTTCTCTGATCTTTGTAATTATTCCTGTCCAATCTTCCTTCCTGTTTTCTTTTAATTATTTTTCCCTTTCTTCTCTCCCTTTCTTTTTTCCCCCTAAAACTCCACCACTCCTCTCCACTGTATTAAGGATGTGAGTGAAATTGATGCCTGGAACTTCTCAAGTCTTTATGATGATGAATGACTTTCGCTGCCAAAGCTTTTATTGTCTGTGATTTGAGAAGAAGGGGAGCTGATTTATTGTGGCTGACTGTCATGTCATTTAATACAGTTATAAATCCTGACACCATGACGGGCACCGTGGGCCGGGGACCTACTCTGTCCACTCTCCCACCCCCCTTTTGTGTCACTGCTCACCATCCTTTGCTGTGCTCCCTGCAGGGAAGCAGGCAGGGGGAATTGGAGCCAGGAGCTCCCACATGTAGGGTGATGGCCAAGGCTGGATAAGCCCCAAGCATCTCATCCAGCCCCTGGCAGGCTGTGCAGCTCTTGGGGTGCCCCACAGACCAGCCCCAGCCACTACTCTGGCATCCCCCTGTCCTAGCAGTCACACTGGTGGGGCTTCTCTGATCCTGCTTGAATACGGCTGAAGGGGAATCTTCCACTGTGGCCTGGGAGCAAAATCCCATCGCGTACTTTTTCATGCATGAGCCCTCAGACAGACAGGTTGGTTAACGTCTAAATATCCTAATTGCATTTTTTTTAACTGCATTTTACTGGCCCTGGTGTAATGTGGCAGGGCACCTGCAGGTTTTGCAAGCAGGAGCAGCATGGTGCTCTCTCCTATGACTGATGTTGCCATCAGCTGGCAAAGCTTTTCCTTCCCCAGGTGCCAGGGACAGGTGGCTGGTGGCAGAGCACAGGCAGAGCTGGATCATTGCCTGCATTGCTTACTTGTGTCCAGCTGTGAACCCCAGGCTAACCAGTGTTGGCAGAAACGACATCTGTTGGTGGTCTTACTTGGTGTCGGACCTCATCTGTTGGGGAAGTGCAAATACACAGAACCACAAAACATCATCAGAGCCACAATGTTGTTTAACATCCATGCATCGGGCTCTGCATGTGCAGGGGGTGAGGAATGAGCTGTGCTGCAAAGAAGGGGAAGGGCAGCAGAGGGGCTGCACACTTCCATGGTAGGCCAGAGTTTTTTGACAGAAGAATCATAGTGGAGCATTTTTGGTCAACCTAATACTCTTGTGGGCAGAGATGAAGAATGTGCAGCACAGAATTAAGGCTTTTTCCATGTTTCATGCTATGTGGGAGTCACAGTTCCACATCTCCTTCTGTCTCTGGTCTGAACTCACTGGAGGACACTTTCCATAAAGTAATCTGTACATTTGTTATTTTCTGAACTACCTGGTGCATCAGGTGAACTACACATTTGGCTACAGTATGGAAGATACTATCTACCCACCAGGCAGCTAGGAAAGAGATGGGACTTGGAAATGTGAACTTGGTCCTGCTGCTTCACAGGGCAGATGAATATTGCAATTTTGTCTTAAAGTGATTTCAAATGAAGTGTTTGAGGTTCTTTCAACTAAAAAGAATAAAATATTTCAATTTTGACACTTATTTTTTTTTGATGGAAAAATACTGAAACCGAAGTGTGTCAACATTTCCATAGCTTTGCTTTTTTCTTCACAGAATCCAGCTAAAATGCCTGATTTCAGCTTTTCATCATATTGCAGGAGAAAAATAACATTTTTGAAATATCAGAAAAATCATACTTGCTTTGTTCATCTGAACTTTGTTGAGCCCTAATTAAGATGTTAAAATCAAGGGTGTAAATATTTTTCCTGTGAGGAGCAAAAAACTGCTGATGACATTAGCAATGATCCTTGGATTGGAAATGTCTCCATCTGAGATTAATTCCAGATGCAGATCATAAATATTAACTCATGAGATGGAAGATTTCAGCATGGGTCTAACATCTCTGCAAAACAAACTGATGGAAGCTGTTGATTTTATTTTCCCTCTGTGCTTATCTAGCAAGCTGGACAACTGATTGCCAATATACTCTCCTCTTCCTGCTTATGAATGCTTTGATGGGCTCCAGGGTACTGCCTCCTGTGTTGGTGCTCGAAGGGCTCCCATGGACCGGGAGGTGTGTGTTTGCAAGGGAGAGGGTGGGACAGTGAAGCCCTGGGTTGTCTGGGTCTCGCTGAGCTTTGGCAGCCCCTGGTACTCCACCACCATCCAGTGCTCCTGGCTGCAGAGTGACCCAAGCCAGGCTGGATGTGCCGTGGCCCTGAGCAGTTCTGTGCTCCCACTGGCTCATTGTCAGTCTTTGGGGTGGGCATCGGTGAAGAGTTTCAAGGGTGCAGCTTGAGGCTGTTGGCATTCACATTGAGGCGGGTTTGCATGGCTCCTGGGCTTCTCCTCCTGCACTCACTGCTCCCAAAAGCCCTCTGGATGTCACTGCTGTTCTTTGCAAGGCAACTGGAAATCCACATTCTCTTTCATCTGGTTGCCTGAGTCTCTCCGGACAGCTGCCAAACTGATCACTGGCTGTCCTGTACCCAGCTGTGGAGCGTGAAGTCTCTTCCCACCAGCACCACCCCAGTCCTACATGTCTTGGCAGGGACCCAGGGCTTGGCAGCCCACCAGCACAGGCTTGCCTGGCTTCTGGGACCCTCCGCAGGTCTCCCATAGGCTGCAGATGCTGGCAGAGGATGGTCACCGTGCCTTTCCTCAGGCACTGCTGGTGCACACATGCAGTGCTACGTCTGAGCTGCCTATGGACAGCAAGGCCTTTTGGCCAGGTCTCCAGAGTAAATCTTGTGGGTCTTAGCCCTAATGAAGGATGCTCTCCCTTGTGAGCAGCTGCTCTGTCCCAAGGGCAGCTCCTGGGCTCAGCAAAGACTTTGGACCTGAGGAGTGAATCAGAGAACAGGGGGTGTATGGGACCACCCACACTCCTCAGGGCTGGCTTTGAGATGTATGTCCCTTTCATTCACTGCTAAATATTTGCTAAATGTGCTGAATGTGTGGGGCTGAAAACCTGCTGGGTATTAATTTGTTTAAGAGAGAGAATTTGAAAGCCATCCACTTCTCCCCATGGTCTTGCATCTATGGCTCCACAGTAAAATGCTGCCAGTGATCTCATTTTCATCCTGTAGCTCTTAGCATTTTTCTTTTTTCTTACAGCTCCAGTGCCTAGAATCCAATTACAGTGTGAGGAGTTTGTAAATCTTCATAAACTGTTACTAGCATTTTCAATCCACTTGGCAGCAAAGATAGGTTAGAAAATAGCTTCTGGATGTATGCAAAAATTCAAACACTGGAAAAGAAACAAAAGGTAAAAATATTTTATTTAAACATCTTGTGATAACTCAGTTGCTCTCGTGACTTTTGTAGTGTATTAAGTAGCTAGCTCTGTCTGCATTTGTAGGAACGGGGATCCCTGGACCACAAACTTTCTGAGCTGCTGATCCTCTTGGTCATCCTGTAGCTTTCCAGCAGCACAGTGATTACTGTAGAAACAGTCTCACAGAGCCTGCTGTGCTGCTCTTACTAGAAGTATTGCTGTGCTGCAGAAAGGAAGTATTGCTGTGCTGCAGAAAGGAAACAACAATAAAGGGAATATGTTGCTTCTGCATGCGCTAAGAGCACCGATCAAACCACATGAGATCCCATTTCAGACATAATGTGCATTGGAGGGCAAAATTAGATTGAGAAGTAAATGGAGCCTAAAATTTCCATAGCTTTCTTCGTCAGAAAGCTGTTTCATTGTGTGGTTTAATTCTCCCAGTTCTTTCATTCATTGCTTGTAGTGTGCTTGCTGGAGTATATTTTAGAAATAATGGGATGAAAAAAACCACCTTTAATTTGGCAGTGGCTGGGAGGTGTGTCAGGGCTGTTCAGGCCTGAGATGTGAGGGAATATGAAATGCAGAAGCATGTTACACAGCAGCAGCAAACCAGCCAGAACGGCACTTTCTGCATTTTATCAGGAAGAGGTATTTTGTCTGTGGATTTTAATTTTTGTTTTGGATGATTTTGCATTTGTTTAAGTTCTGAAATATTTGAACTTGGTCTTATTATTTCTATGTTAAAGTTTTATTTCATTGCTGCTTGTAAAATGGACTGCACAATGAACTGCACTTGTGCCAAAAATTAGTATTTTCTAGGCTAAGATCTTCCTGTTATTTTTATGTGATATTTGTTTTCTCTCCCCTTTTAACATGTCTGCTTGACAGGAGGAGGCTAACTGGTTTCTCAGATAAGTAGACACCTGGGGTTTTTTGCCTTTGAAGGCAACACTTGATGTCATTTCCAAACTAATGCAAATTGCAGAGCAGAGCACTTGATGTAAAGCAAATTCCTTTTGAAACAGTGAAAACTGCAGGCTGGTATAATTGGCACCAGTGGTATGACCAGATATGGAGGAGGAGCCTGTACATGTCTCTGTCCTGTGTGCACCTTTGTGCGTCTGTGTGTCCAGGCTGCAGTTTTCTTTCCAGAGCCTGTGGAAGCTGGCTTAGCTTCCCTCATACTACTTCATCAAGTCATAATGCTGATTGCAAAGTTGCCTCTTCCCGCCTTGCATTATGAGCTGCAGAAATGTCAACAGGGAGTCGTGCCTGTTTCAGGCTGTTTTCAGCAAAGTTTCCTGAAATGTGGTGTCTGGGGAGATGCTTCTCCACACTGATGGAGGGACTGAGACCTGGACCAAGAGCCAGTGAGGGCTTAGCTGAGCTCTGATTGTTGGGTCCTTGTAGCCCAGGGAGCCCTTTCTGGGGTTTCCATCCTGGGCTGAGCACATGCAGGGTCCAGCCTCCCTTGGCTGTGGCAGAGCCCTGCAGACCCTCAGTTGCCAGCGTGCTGAGCCGTGCTCTGAAATAAGACTTGAAGAAATGTGTTTCCCTGCCCTGTGAAAATATTTAAGATTTTGGCTTTTTTCAGGTCTATTTCCTATTAAAAAGCCCACTAGATCTGAGGGAAGTTCAACAACTTAAAGTAGTAAACAAGGTAAAACCAGCCCATAGTAGTGTGCACCACTTGTTTTTGCACTGCTTTTTTAATCTGTCCTCAGTAGCTTACATTTTATATGGCAAAATTATTCCAAACTTGAAAAATATGTTGTTGGTTTTTTTTTTAATTACTTTAGTATATTTTTTTTAAAAAAGGGAAATCAAATGTTCTCACATCTTTAAAACTTTTCCTGTTTGCTGGAAGATGTCTCAGTGCCTACCCAGCATGTGCCAGTCCGAAGCTTGTCTGCCTACCCGTCCTTGCTTTGCTTTCCTCTTCTTTTCTCTTTCCCTAATTTTATTTAATGAGCCAATGTTTCTGACATTGAATCAAGAGAGCTGGAAGTACTGGCTAGAGCCCTCGGGGGCTGCAGCAGCAAGTGTGCCCACACACCACTGATGGAGTGGCTCAACGCTGGGTGAGACACCCTCGCCAGCACCCCACTTAGTGCAACACTCGACTCCTCTGTTGGTCCCATGCCTGCCATCGCACCCTCAACTTGGAGATCATGGCTTGGCAACCTAAGGAAGCAATGCACTTGCCCAGGGCTGCTGAGCCCCCTTTTTCTGCACTGATAGGGTATCAGAGCCTGCTTTTCCCATGCACCACCATGCTTGAGCAAATGCTGGGTGCTGGCAGTAGGGCAACCCTGGCTGTGGACAAGGTTTCCCAGAACCTGTCTGTTTGTCCGCTCCTTCGGGAATAACTGTGCTTGTCAGTAAAAAGAACATGTTCACAGGTTTAAGCATGCAGGGGAGCACCTGTGTGGGACTTGCAGACTGTGCCAGGCAGACTGCAGCCTCCCACAGAGGACCCTCTCCTGTGGGGAGCTGCTCTGGCTGCAGCAGCATGTGTTCATGCAGCTCCCTGCTGTTCTCCAGGCAGGTTTAGGAGTGGAACAATCTCACAGAAGGGATTTAATGGCTGTGTTGATGAAATGGCTCCAGACCACTGTGTATCCTCCCACAAAGTTTCATCCTTCTTGTTCTCAACTCCATCCATCCTCCATTCCCGTCAGTGCTCCCTTGATAGATGAAGTGCCAGTGATAGATACTTGTCCTCTCTGGGGCTGGTGGCATAGCGCACCTGGAGAGCAGTGGGACCCTCTTCATCTGTCTGGCACACATGGTTATGCTTTCTATATCCCTCTACATATAATGCTGTGCACCCGAAACCCACCCAAGCTGTGCCTTTCTATACCCAGACCACCAGTTGCTGCTAACCCTGCATTGAGATGAACAACGAGAAAGCTTGCAAGGCATGAAGGTTTCATTTACTGGGGGAGAGGGAGAAGTTAAATTCTGCTTATGCATTGTAGTACGTGGCTACGTGTAGCTGGCCATTGTAGTACATTGGCTATGCAAGAATTAGGGTAGGGGTAGGTTCTTGCAGAGTCATTGTCCACCGAGGATACCTTTTCCTAGTCTCCATACGGACATCCCCTCTAATACTTTGTGTGCATGTACGTTAAATGAGGGGTCAAGCTGGGGAATTCTAATTTTGCATGTGTTACAGGAGGTGAAAGGGACCCACGTGGACTTTGAAGGTCACAGTTGGTGACAGTGCAGCTCAGCTCAAGTCTCAGACTTCTCACACTAGCAACATAAAATACATTTTAATGTACATGGAAAGCTGGACTGTTGGGTTGTTCACAGGGTGAAAGAGCTCCATGGCTGCAAGGAAGAAGGGAAAGGAGTTTTATGCAGCAGCAGCTGAAAGAGATTTTCTAGAAGAGACGAGGGTGAGGGCAAAGCACACTGCAGCTCCAGGACTGGTGTTTAGAAATTGCAGAGAAAACAGACTGGAGTATTCATCTATACATCTTCACTGCTTTTTTGCTTTACCAGAAAGTACCATTTTTCCTTAATTTTTCTTTTTCCTGTCCTGCCTCTTCTTTAAAAGTGCAGTTGTGTCGATAGGAAGAGTAGCAGAGACACCTGCTATAAAGGGAAGCTCTGGACTACTTCAGCTATCTGCTGCTATCTTGCAGATGAGGAGGAAAATAGACCCATATCTGCAACCCCTGTTTCAGTGCAGTGTGCTTAATCTGAATTTTATGGCTTTGATAGCAGATTACAGTGCCGCTCTCAGAAGCCTTTGCGACCCCAGTCACGGTGGACACTGTGCATTTCAAAACCTCCTCCACTAATCTTTCCCCCACTGCTCCCATTCCCTAGCTGCTAATTTCATGCAGGCACTTAAACATGATGGATAATTGTGTTCTGCTTATCAATGTTTAATTTAAGGGCTGTTCCATCTGACCTGGATGCCCTCTGCAGGAGCTATGCCTCATTATTGATTTCATGGTCACACCTGTGACATTACCTGCTTTGTAGGAAGTAGACTTTGACATTCCTGTGAGGCTTTGGCAGCCAGAGCTAATTGTCAGAAGAATAATCGAGTCAGCAAAATCATTACAGGTGATCTGTGTGTTACCACTGTTTTATCTGCCTCTAATTAGGTGCAGGAGAGGTAACTCATTGCAGTAAGCATGCCACACTAGGTTTTATGTTCACAAATAGAGAGTTAGAGGAGCACAGGAGGGAAGTTATTCATTAACAGAAGCATTTCAGTGTCTTGGGGTCCTGTATCAGTGGCATCTCTTTTCCTGGTGTAACGGGGAGAGATGCAATCCCGTGGGCATCAGTGGGATGTAAAGTCTGAGCCATGTTCGGACAGGACAGAACAGCCGGCCATGTGTGCAGCAGCTCTGAACCTGAGGCAGTAACAATGGAGACACCACGCTGCTGTTGTGCTGAGCAAGGAGCAGTGTTTTGTGCACAATAAAATGAGCTCACCTTTTTAAGACATACTCATCTGTGGTTTGGGGTGCTCTGCTGCCCTGTGTTGCTGCCCCGGGCAGACCCTGTCTGCAAAATGTGAGTCGCCAGGCTGCAGGGGAGGCAGGACCAGGTGATAGCACTGGTCAGGTCCTTTTCCTGCTAATGGGGTTCCACATTTGGCAAAAACATTTTATTTAGGATAATGATTTAAGCAACAGCGTTAATGTCAGAATCTTTATTGGGTAAGGGAAGAGCTTTTCTAAGTGGGAGCTGGATTTGCAGAAGGAAAGTCAGTTCTGGTAACAGGTTTAACTGAAATAGTCTGGAAATTCGGGTTTAGCTTCCCAGAGATCAAATGATTCCCAAAACACCATCTCTGCCATTACTTTGTTTTGTTTTTTCTGGTGTTAAACTAGCGCATCCATAGCTGTTAAGTCACTCCCTCAGTTCTGGGGTGGTCGATGCTTGGTGTGGTGGGGATGCTGCCAAAGCCCATTGATAGAGCTGGGAGCGCTGACTCCTGGAAGCAGCGGGTTGGTTCTGGTCATCCTGGTGGCAGAGCAGCACCAGGGCAGGTCCCTTCCTGTGCTACCAGTGTTTGAGATCACTTGATGAAGGTGGTGCCATCAAGGCACCGCCCTTCTCCCCTCATGCTGTGGGATCTTCTGAGGTCACTTTGGAGAGCACACGGCCCAAAGCCAAGCCTCATCCATCCAACTCCTTTAGGAAGGAGTTTGCCAATTCTGCTGGTGCACTGCTGTCATTTGTTATGCAGCATCCCTGCATGAAGCCAGGTGTTGGGATTTCTCGCATGCAGAGGCTGCTGGGTGAGGGTCAGGTCACAGTGTGGTGGCATCTCTTCATCTCCACTTAGCATGAATCTGTATTTCTAAAAATTGTTTTCTGGCAAGACAGGAAGGGTCAGGTGAGGCAGCAACCTCTGCATGGAGCCATGGCGGCTGTGCTCAGTGCAGGTGAGCAAGTCTAGAGGTGGGGGGCTGCTTTCAGAAGGGTGAGGGCATGTGAGGTAGACTGTGGGGACATGCTGGTGTGTGGTGGAGCGCCCTGGTCCTAGGCATGACCTTGGCTGGCTGGTTCAGATGGGCCAGCACCTCGGGATGAGAGTGAACACACTTGGGGTTTCACTGGGACTGCCATGCTGGCTTTCCCAACGCTACTGACCTGCTGGCTTTAAACGTTTGTCTCTGGAGTGGTGGGATTACCCCATTAACCCAGTGCACTGCCTAATCATTAACCACACTCCTGAGTTGATTTCACATCTGCTGTAAGCATGGAGTGGCAGGGAAAGGCTCGGTTTCCCTTGGTGCAGCCCACAGTGTGTCTCAGAGAGGAAAATAATGGTCTTGCTATTGCAGAGGATGTTTCTGAGTCAGTGGCAAAAGGGGCTATGTAAGACCCCTCCCTACCACCTGAACCCCTGCATTTTCTAATGTATCCTTTTCAATAATTAATTACCTGTGGGTGCATTTCCTTCATACTGTTACTGGCAATCTGTTAGATAAAGTAAAAAAAACATGTTGGTGCCCTGTGGTATTGAAAGTGAAGGGTTTTCACACTGTCAGGGTAATGAATTCTGCAAAGGTTTGAAGCACCTGAGCTTGGGAAAGTCCTTGTGTCATGTGTCTGGGAGTGACAACCCCCAGTGGTTAATTACTGCCATGGATGAAAGCTGAGCTGATAGCAAAATGAGATAATTTCATTAATAGTTACATTTGAAGTTAATTGGATTCATGCTTACACACAGTAGTATATAAAGACACACTTGGAAATGCTCTTTGCTGCCTTTTGATTTTTTTTTCCCCAAAGGTGGGTGAACGGAGGAATGCTCCTGAACTACTCCGTCAGATATTTTTCACCATGGTTTGGAGACAGGAGAGTCCTTTGCTGCTGCTTGCTGCTGCTTTGCCCCAGTCAGCCTCAGGCAGCTTGTCCTGCAGTGGAGACATTTGCTTGTGCCTGAAAGCTACTTGCCATGTCTGCTCAGCAGGGTGTTGCTAACCTCTCCTTTTTTTTTTGCTGGTTGCAAAATAATTTCTTTTATGGAAGAAAATTACTTATTTGCAGTTTTCTTGAGAAATGATAATTTGCTCTCTGTGCAAGAGCACTGCCAGCTTCTGGTGAATGGAGGGATGGACATTTATTGCATATCTTCGGTGTGCAGAGCCAAGCACTTTGACATGTGTCTGTGCCCTCTGGTCCCACAGTGCCAGTTGATGCAGTTATTATTTGGCATTGTCATATTCTGGGATTTGGAGTAATGAGGGATGAATTCTGGCAGGAGTATGTCTAAGACTGGAAAAGATATGCAGCTTTTCATCCTCTTAGCAAGTTCATGACAATTGTGTGTATACAGGATCACCTGTAATAGAGGCATTTGCTCTGCTCCCTCCAAAGCCAGCTAGGGTGCTGTTGCTCCCTATCCCATGGGGTACTTTTGCTGCCCAGCAGCGTGGTCCACAGCCTCTCTCCAGGTGGGCCTAGCTGGCATGGTACCAGGCATTTTCAGATGCATGTGCTCCCTCAGCCTGATGCCTATTTTCAGGCAACTCCTCCATGCTTGTGCACCCTGGCACGCTCTCCTGTGTTGGTTATTCACTGGGAGGCCCCAGAGGAGTGCCTGATCCCAGCAGCTCCCTGGGAGTGGCAGTGCTGATGCCCATGCCCATGCCTAAGCCCATGCAATCCCCCCCGTGCAGCTCCACACAGTCCCAAGGCAGTGCTGATAACCAGTTACTGCTACCTGCTTGTCTAAGGGTTTGCTTGGCCAGTCTGTCCTTGTAGCACACCTGGATGGGAAATGTGTTTGAAATGCTCTGTTGCTTACCATGCTGCAGCGCTTTCAATCCCTCAGTCCAGCAGCAGTTCAGTGGTAAACTTTTTTTTCACTGAAGAAAGGGAAAGGCTGAGAGACAGAGGGGGAAAGCAGTTTGTCTGGATGGAGCTCATCTCCAGGATGGAGTCTTCTCCAGTCATCTTGACCTCAGGTCTCTTCTGCTCTGCATCTTTGATTTCCAGAGAGGGGTTAATTGACTGTATCCGTATGATGCTGTGGCAAGGGTTGTGGAGTGCAGGCAGTCCTGCGCAGGCAAGACTCAGCAAGGTGTTTGGGTGTCTGAATCTTTAGGCAGTGGCTTCATAGTGTTGGTACAAGTTGTTGGCAGAAAATCCTTCTCAGTTCTTCTTCAGTTTATCTTCTCCATGGGCTGGAGCTGCAGCTGAGCTGCTCTGTCCCATGTGACACCAGCCCAGTGAGTCAAAGAAGGAGAGGAGGGAGGCAGCTCTGCCTGCAGCTGCTTGTGCCCCATCTCCAACTTTAGGCATCTAAAACAACCTTAAAGAAGCTACCCCAAAGGTGTTTCAGAGTATATGTCTTGCAGGACCTTGGTCTTTATGTCTCCATGGCCCAGTGCTAAAATGTAGATGTTAATTTCCTCTTGGTTGCTTTGCCTACATGAGTAAGGTGGGAATACCTTGGGGTGGAGCCTGCTTCTTATCCTGTCTTTGAGCCCTTGGTCACCTCTTGCCAGCCTTGTTGCCTCCCAGCCTCTGCTCGAGTCCTGGCTGCAGTGACCCTGCTGTAAACATTTTTCAGCAGATACCAGAATGTTTAATTTGGAAATGAGATGTGGTGGAAACCATACCAGACCCCCAGAACAGGCAGTCAGTGATACTGGCTTCATTTATGGAGGAGCTGAGTTCCTACTTCTCTTGGTGTCTCCAGTGGTGGCTACATTGCTCAGTGCCCTTGATCCTGACTGCGCTGAGTGTGACAGTGGCTTTTGGAGAAAGTGAAAAGTACTGTTAAGCTGCATCACTGAGCAAGAAAAGAGCCACGGTGTCCATTTTTTGGTCTATGGAGGGCTCCAGGGTGCTGTTGTGGAGTTCAGGCTATGAGATTCTCTTCTGCATTAGGGACAGCTCACAGTCAAGGGCCAGTGCTCCCTGCCAGCACTGTGGGGAACTTTGTTTCTGCAACCAAATTTAGGTAGATTGCAGATCCTTTTGCCTTCTCTAGGCCTTAGAGATGATGTAATCAGAGTTGAATTTTGTGCAGGAGAAAGGAAGCAGGGCAGTAACAAAGGGAGAACATTTTAATCTGAAAGAGCCATTTTCTGCCTGCCTTGAATAATTAGAATTCATGATGCCCTTCCGTAAGGGATCTGGCTTCCCCCTAGAACTGGAGAGCAAATTAATCAATTGTTTGGAACCTTAAATTCTTTCAGGGTGCAGATGCACCATAAATATTCTGTAGGAAGGTCCTGAGAGGAACAGCACACATCCCAATTTGTGGATGCAGAGTGCCAAGGAAAGTGGGGCATGTGCTGAGAGATCACTGCCGCAATGCCTACGTGCCTGGTGTTGACAGAGCATTGTGGCATGGACCCCTTTGTCTGATGGGGTGGTGAGGGAAGAGACCTTCATGGCCATGACCTGGGGGTAGTGAGCTGCAATTTGCAATAACCACGTTTCTGTCTCTAGTCTCATCAGATGAGGTCTCGTTTCTTTGAAAATAACAAAAAAAAAAATAAAATTCAATTTTTATTTTTAGATCAGTTGGAAATTAAATTTTGCCAACCAAAAAAGTTAAAAAATTGTGTTGCCTCATAGGAAAATACTCAGTTTCAACCTCTCCAATTCTCTAAGGACTTGAAAAAATACTCAACCCCTGTTATAAAATCAAATTCCTACACAAAACAATTTGAACATGAGAATCTATGCATTTCTTCTTGCTAGTGGCACTAAAATTGGCAAAGTCACCTAACTTTTCTTGTTGATATAACACGCCATGTTTTGATGAAGAAACCTGTGCTCATGGTGATATTTGCCCAGCTAATGAACTGGTTTGAGCCAACAGCATCTTGGAGCTTGCTAGGGCTTGGATGGTCTCCTCCTGGACTCCTTGCCACTTGGCAGGATGGCCCAGGTGCTGTCAGTGCTGCCCCGTGCTGGGGTGGTGGATTGGACACATCTCCATGGCAGAGCGGTGGCTTGAACAGTGTGTATGGTGCTGCTGGGAGAGGATAGCAGCAACTCCGTCCAGCCGCAGACCCAGCTGTGGCATCCCAAGGAAGATGCTAACAGCACCTGAGTGCTCTGTGAAAGCAACGTATCCTTGGATAACTTATTCAAGGATGCTGTGGGAGTCCAGCAGACTATGAGTGGGCTCCCCATGATCATCCTCCCTGGTGGGGTTTCAGGAATATCTCTTCAGTCTCCTGGCAGACCACCTGTGGCCACAGCAGTTTTTCCCTGAAATCCATCACTTTGTGATGGACTTTCCATTGTCATTCTGCAGACAGCAACATGTGGGAGCTGTGCCTGGAGCAGGAGGGGGACCCTGGCCCCCGGGTCCAGGGGAGGAGGGAGATGAGGGACACCCCACTGCCTGCTTTCTGTGGGGTTCCATTTCCATGGAAGACCTGTGGGTATGTGATAAAGACATTTCTGCAGTCTAAGTAAAGAGCAGTACATCAGCCTGTGTCTGTAAATCTTTCCCTTCTTCTGGCACCACAGCAAACTATATTTTAAACTGTCTTCATGTCTCAATGTCTTGTGTTTGGGTTTTGGCTTTTTTTTTTTTATTCCTTTGTGGTGGTGGTGTGGGTTTTTTTTGTTGGGTGTTGGGTTTGTGTTTTTTTTTTTTTTTTTTTAACTGGCTCTGGTAGGAGATAAAAACAATGTCCTGCATTGTATTTAGATCTCTGCAAACCTTCAGCCAGTGCACTCTGATTTTCTGGAGAGCTTTTGGGGGAAGTGTAATTAACATCAGTGTTATTTCACATTTTGCTGTTTCTGACTTTACAAATCTGAGCTTTGGAGGAACTTGGGAATAGGGGTGAACAGCCAGGGAGGCACATTCCTTTCCCTGCAGAGCTCTGCTCTTCCCTTTCCCATCTCTCACTTCATGAGAGCTTTGTGGCAGCTTATAGAGAAAGCAAAACTGTGCCTGCCCTCCCTGCCAGGCTGGAAATCCCACACTGTTCCTTTGCTGAGTGGTGATGACAAATGTATGGCTGTGTTTTGGGCATTTGGGGAGATGTAAAACTGTGTCCGCTTGTTGTGATCCTCACGTGGTGATTTGTTGGTTTGATTCCTCAGGTCGTGAGCTGGCAAGCACAACCCTCCCAGGATACCCTCCACATGTCCCTCCTGCAGGACAGGGCAGCTATTCTGCTCCAGCACTGACAGGAATGGTGCCTGGTGAGTGTTCAAAGTGGAGGGGGATGGGAGTGCAGGAAATAAAAGGGGAGGAAAAAGACAGCATTTCAGGAGGAGAATGTGGCACTCTGTGGATGCTCTGGGCTTAGGAGAGCATGAGGCAGAAGCCACAGGGCTGGAGGGGAAGGCAAGATGTGAAGCAGGCCTGGGTGAAGGAAGACCAGGCCCCCCAGTGCAGGAGGTGATTCAGCTGGTGGACTGCTCAAGCAAATAATTTACAGTGGCTGAAAGAGCCCACAGCCTCCCTCCTGTGGAGCCTGGGCATTGCTCCATTTTGGACCATGCCAGGCGCTTACCATTTGACACCGGTTTTGCTGTAACCCACCTGTTTCCTCTGAATACGCTGTGTCCCTCCATGCTGTCCTACTGCTGAGGTTGCTGATGCTTGGGGGTTGGACTTGTCCCGACCTCCACTTTTCTCTGCACAAGTCTGTGCCCATCTGGCTGCCTCCCAGGGGTTGCTGAGTTATCCTCAGGACACTGTATGCCTGTAATTTCCTAACCCTTTGGAGCCGTGCGGTGAGAAAGGATATGTAGCATGAGCCAGCTGATGGTGAGCACTTGCCTGTGTGGCCAGCACTTGCCTGTGGGGCTGGTAGGAGTGGAGGGGTGGGCAGAGCAGGGTCTGCAGGCACATGACATCACAAGCGCAGCCATCAGCTGCTGTTGGATGTGTCGGCGTGCGACAAAGGGTAGGACATCAGGATGCTGGCAGTGCCCAGGGGTGGGAGCACAGGGTTTGCTCCTGCCCCAGTGCTGGAGCCTGTCAGATACTACTGGAAATGAGCACATTTATTTCAGCTTGAAAGAACTGCTTGGATTTCTGCCCAAGCTGTGCCACTTTTGGTCTGGATGTGACAGATACTGCTGGCTATGAGGGAAAGCCCAAATATATGTTAAAAGTCATTAATTTGGCCTTAAGCATCATATGATTTGAAAAGTGGTGATAAATTGGGGATTCTTTCTCTTTCCCCTGTTGCTTTCCAAGCCCTTTAGGTCATTTGAGCCAGCTTATGGTCAGATTGTTACTTGTAATCACATGGTTCCAGGAAGTGGTGATTTATTAAAAAATCCTTGTATTAGGAAAGTGGGAGTTGGTGACTGATTTGATGTCCAGGGTCTTTCAGGATTAGTCTTTGTCACCAGCTTTGATTATGTTCTGCAATTTGGGTTCTACCAGATCACTAAGGAGTTAAGAAAAAAAATCAGCCCTTTATGTTTGTATTAGAGTTAGAAATTGTCTGCAGAAGTTAGATCATAGGTTGTTTAGAAACCAGTTTTTACACATGAAGTAGCCTCAGAAAGAGCTGCTGAGAAAGTGTCAGATGCAGTTTGTGAGAAGTGAGAATAAAAAGTGAACACCAGAAAGCAAGTCTTCTTTGAAAAGAATGTGAGGTTTTGTCTTTGTTTCATGCCATTTCTCATGGACACGCACACACAGACACTATTGGTATGTTTCTTCTAGCCTCAGCCAGGCCTGCCTGACTGCAATGGCACAGCTGGCTGTTCAAGTCTGGTGAAGATAGGAACTTGCATCAACTCTTCAGCATAACCGCAAGCTCAGCTGGTTGTACCTGTGCTGGAGGGGCACACATCCTGCCCTGCTGCTCCCCTTCTTTTCCCATCCAGTCTCTCCTGGACTGGTTCTTCACCGATGCCCTGAGATCCCCTTCGCTTCAGGAGCATCCTCCTGCTGAGAGTGAGCATTTGAAAGCCTCTGTGCATTAGATACTGTCATTCATGGCAAAGGTAGAGATTTAGAAGCATTTAGAAACATTGTGGGAATCTAGCCTTCTTTCAGAGCACCTTTCACTGAAAACCCAGCTGTGAGCCCTAGAACCTGTAGCTTAATTTTTGGGGAGCTACCAGCCCTTCAGGAGCAGCTGGCAGGAATGGCAAAAGGGCTTGGTGCTGCTCAGCCGGAGAAGGTGCAGTGAGGGTTTCGTGATATAGAGTCATCTGAACCCATTTTCCATAGTAATAGATTTTATTTTTATCTACACATAGGCTTGTGTGACCCATTATATTGAATAACTGCACTGTTCCTCTCTCTGGTTCCTTTAATAACAACTTTCTGCTCTAGCTAGTGTGAAGGTCAGCTTCAATTCCTGTAGGTTCTCCTTCTCATGTAAGTGAGAATTTGCTAACTAGCATCCAAAATGCCTTCTCAATCCTTCTTTGACTCATGTCCTTTGCAGGACCAGTTTCAGAGCCTTCCTAGGGAAAGCACCACAGCCCCCAAGGGGCTGACCATGAAGCAGATGATGGATCCTGTCTGGTGCTGTAAGCACATCCCTGCTTGTTCCAAAATGGACAAATCTCCGTGCCTGAGCAAGGGTGCATGTTTGGTATACCAGTCTCAGGGATTCATTTCACGACCTGCCACTGCTTTGTTGTAGTTTTTGGACCCTCTCCTAGAAATGTGCTTCCTTGATAAGGTTTTTAATTGTTAGCCGTGCATTTCTGCTCATAATTAGGTAGTTGTGTGTGTTAGTGCTTAGAGATGTTGGAGAAATGTATGCATGTTAAGACATGGACGGTGTTTTGTTGTATGCATGTTACCACTGCCATCGCTTGTGCTGCTCTGAATGAACCTGGCTGTTGATGCACTACTGGTGTTTGTCCTGCATCTGCTGGGGTCTGTGGCATGCCTGTGGGGCTGGAGAGACCATCCAGCTCTCTGGCATTTCCAAGATGGAAGTGGGAGCTGTGTGGATTAAGCTTCTTGCTTTGTGCTTATTTCTCCTCCGGCTTCCCTGCTGTTCATTCGGCTTCCTATGCTGACATCCGTGGGTCCTTCTCTTCCTCTTCCAGAGACAAGGATGCACACAGGAGCATGTCTCCACTGCATCTCCATGCCCATCACAAACACCTGGTCCGTGATCTCAGATCACCTCCCTTCTTTCCCTACGAAAAGAGGGACTTGTATTTATCAACAGGGATTTTCCTTTTTTATGTGGCTTGTGAATGTTTATGGTGGCCCACAGAATAAATTTCTCTAAAGGAAGCAAACAAGCAAACACATGGTTTCAGTTTCAGCCCAGAGCTTTATGATCCGGGTGCTACATCACTTGAGGCTCCCATAAATGTGGTGCCTCTGCACATAACTGGCCCAACCATGCTTCTCCTGCCTTTTGGTGGCCAGAGGTGACCAGAGAGGCAGTGCAGATCTAGTAGACCACAGTGCTCTTGCAGCACAGAGTACAGTGAAGTGCTGCAGTGTGGACACACGGGCAGGTAGATGGGAAAACAACTGGCTGGATGGTCAAGCTTAAAGGTGGTGGTTAATGACACAATGCCACTGTACTGCAGGGTATGGGCAGGGGTCTGACCTGGTCAGCATCTTCATCCACAACAAGGGAGCACACCTTGTCAGGTTTTCAGATGATGCCAAACTGAAGAATGCTGTTAGTGTCCTCCAGGGTAGGGCTGTCACACGGAGGCACCTATGCAGTCTGGAAGTAACATGGAATTCAACCATAAAATCCTGCACCAGAGAAGGGAGGACTGCAATAAAACTGGCTGCAAGAGGGACTCTGGGGATGTGGGCAGATCGGGAGCTGAACAGTGTGCCCTGGTGGTGAAGACAACCAGCAGCATCCTAGCGAGGATTATCCCCCTCTTTGGCACACTTAGACTCACAATGGGAATAGTGCCGGTTTGGGCCTGCTAGCACAAAGACACAACAGCCATGAAGTTGAAACAGGCAAGATGCAAATTGGGTGTGAGGAAAAGCTTCCAACTATTCCCCCATCAAGAGGGTCCAGAGGTGGAAGAAGTTACTCAGAGAGACTGTACAGTCTCCATCCTTGAGGGTTTTTCAAGGACAGGCTGGCTGAAGCTGTGAGCATCCTGGTCTAGCCTCATTGCTGGTCCCACTGTGATCAGGCTCTAGAGACCTCTCAAAGTCTGCTCCATCCTGAAATGCCCCATCATCCCGTGACTCAATGTTTTTATTATGGCATTGATGAAAACATGCTGCAGAATCAGAAATTTGTATGCTTCTGTCTGGTACTGTACGAGGGAGGGACCTGGTTCTCCTGTTAGTTTATTAATTCCAGTCACTGCAGCCCTGCAGAATGGGCTCCCAGCTCAGGATCCTCCATCTGACTGTACTCAGTGACCAGCTGCCCAGCTTGCTTCCTGTCTGGGAGACCAGGCATGGAAGGGGGAAGGCAGCTAGACCTGCTGTAAAATGGGTGACTATTAGTGAATATTCCTGGACATGCTGGGAGTAGACAGGAGATGGACAGCATTGTGTGGCATCTGTCATAGGAAGCCATGGGGTCCTGGAACAGCTACTGCCTGGCCACTGACCTCACCTTCCTGCTGCTGGGGAGGGATGCAGCAGCTCCTGGAGCAGCTTGACCAAAGTGGACACTTGTCTTTAATCCTCATCATCTAGTGGCTTATGCCTTGAAGCATGAGAGTTTATATCCCTTGTAAATGTTTATTTTGTCTAGTGTAGCTCTCTGTATGTTCTTATTATCTATTTAAAAGTTCAGTCTATTGATTCCTACTAGATTTGTGGTCTCAGTACCATCTCAGAACACAGGATCCCACAGGTAAATGAAACTCTATCTGCAGAAATTATCTCAAGTAATTTGGTGTTATTTGTTCACACTGTGACTGTATCCCTAATATGCTGTTGCTTTAGAAAGATCGAGTAGTATTTTCCCAGCAGCCTTCCCTTTGTCTCCTGGGAAAAGCAGGCAAGAACAAACTGCATCTTCTCCATCCCATCCAGTACTTGCAGTCCAGTACCTCCCAGCTTTGGTTACTTGTTTCCGAAGAGGCAGTCAGTCTCTGGGCTGTTTTGCTCTTCTGATGGAACTGATGCTGTCATCTGCTTGCAGCTTCTGCTGTCTTTTCTCCCTTTACTACTTCACATCTGCAGATTTACCTTTAGGAGCACAGCAGCAGCTAGGTGGGAGCACATCACTGGAAAATGCAGGATTTTACTCTGTGACCTCTGTGGGTGTCCCAGAACATTTTTTGAAGTGAAGTGTTTGAAAGGGGGAACAGATTCTATGTGCAGTGGTCTGCTGGTTATGGACTATTATTGTATTTCCCTCACCTCCAGGAGGCTGGACCTTCTCTCCAGCACTGCTCCTCCTCCTGTGTGGACAACAGTGCACTCCCATCTGGGGCTGGCACGGTGATGGGAGCCAGCACTGCTTGCCTGCAGTCTTTTATTGGTTGTCTCTTTCTCCACATACTACCAGCCTGTTTCCAGCACAGGGTCAGGTCTGTCTTCATGGATCACTGCTTGTATATGTGGGACTGCTCCCAAGACATGTCTGTGGAGGGCAGTGGCCATTGGGAAGGGGACAGAATGACAGACAGGAGCACTGCCAGAGCTGCAGCTTGGGTGCCTGGTCTGAGGACCATGATCCCTAGAGCTGTGTCCATTTGGGTCCTGGCTGGGGCCAGGGCAGGGATCTTATGGCAGTTCTCACTGCCAGGACAGCAAGGGCTTGGCAGGGGTCTTGGGCAAATCATACCCGTGTCCAGCTTCAGCATCTGCTTGCCCTCACCATCAGGTTTGTGGTGCTGTAGCTGAGCTGGGGAAAGGTCATCCTCAAAGAGCCATTATTGTTCACTTAAATACTTACTCCTGTTCTTGTGTTAGAAGTGTTGGGACAGTAGCCCCTGCTGCCCCTTGGTTTCTGTTTCCCCCTGTTCTCTCTCCCCATCTCCAGGCATGGACATCCTGCCTCCTGCCCATCCTCCCCTCCCTGGGACTGTCATTCACCCTGTTCCCTGCTCTCCTGCCAGGCCCTGAGCACTGGGTGACAGGAAAGGGTAGACTGTCCGGAATAGTGATGCTGAGAATATAGTCATTAATGGGACTCTCGAAACCCAGATGTCCTTTCTGAACACCAGTAATTTGTTTTTAATGAAAAACCATGCAGTGACCCTGAACAAATGAATTCCCTTTATATGAAGTCTATGTGCAATTGCCTGGCTAAAGGCACTAGAAAACAGTGACATTCAAAACTGAGCTTTGAAAAGAAAAGCATAAAAAACAGCAATGGTGCCATTATCAATCTCTTAGCTAGGAGAAGATCCTAGTTTTAACATGTGAAGCAGAAGGAGATGATGCTGGGAAACAAAACGTGGTTTTCAGACGCATTTTTTCTCATGGCTAGCAGGTATTAGTGTGTAGAAGAAGTGAGGTTATGTGACCTCTCCCTGCTGGGGCTCTTTCTCCTACCTGGGACTACAAGGAACAGCACTGTCACTCAGCTGCTTGAGCCCAGCCTGCAGTGAGGTGTGCAAAGGAACTGGAATGTGAGCTTTGCGGATGGGAGGCAGCAGTTAGGATATCAGACCTCTGGAATCAAACCTGTAGGAATTGGTGAGGTTTTGTCCCCCCTAGCACACTGAAGACTTAATTCACAGTTATTTTAATGCATTTGTTATTGGTTCTGTCTCTGCCTTTGCCAAAGTTTCAACATAGCCTTTTGTAATCTCCTGACACGCAGCGGTAAATATTTGAAAGCAAAGCAGCTGGGAGGTAAAACACTTAAAAATGGGAAGACAAAGCAAATTATGGTATGTGGGATGACAGAGAGTATCAGTGGCGCAGCCTAAACTGAGTTCTCCTCTGATTTACAGCACAAAGCTGAAACTGCTTGGTTACATGGGCAGTGATGCTGTTGTGGCCAGTGAGAGTGAAAGGAGAATCAGGCCCCTCGTGCTAGAAGAACTGAAAGCAAAAGCAAAATAAACCTTAGCATTTCTTTGGTGAAGTGGAAAGTTTGAGAGTTACCTCCTTGGAGTCTGGAGGTGACTCCTTAGTCCATTCACCATCTGCTCCACCTGCTTCATGCTGGCATTACAGCAGGGATGTTTATCTCTGTGTCGGATTATGGGCATTTAATTTTTTTGTGCTGGTATCACCACTTATTGCAGCCCATGTAGCTCAATCCCAGCCATCACCTGGTATGCCCCAAAACACCTTCACCCCCTGCAGATGCACACAAGAGCACCCTGGACTTCCACCTCCACAGCTGGAAGAGCTGCTGCCACAAGCCAGAACTGCTGAAAGTTGGCATCCTCTGGCTAAGTGAATTTACTGTTTTTCTTCAAGTCTAGTGCTGCTCCACAAAGACGCCTCCCCAGCCTCATGTAATCTGGAGGACAAATCCTGGAGAAGTTTCATCACATACGATGAAGCAAGTGATATACCATCACAAATATCTTGGGGCAATACCACATTGCAAATAAACTGACAAATGGTTCCCTTAATTAACAATGAAGCAGTTAAGAAAATGGTATGTGTTTATCCGCTGCTTGTGTACACTTTGAGTGAGGGTCTGTGAGCACCTTGGAAGTCTGGAGAAATGTTTTGGCATTCATCTCTCAGAATTGTAATTACCACGCTTGCACAGAGTATAGATAAAATTTATATTGTTTTCAATGTGATGTTGTCAGATATTATTTCGTTAAATTGATTTAGAAATTACACTGGAGAGGGCAAGAAAGTGAAATATTGGGAAGCTAACAGCCTCTGGATCTGCTGTTCCCAAACCCGCCTTCCCATTAGAGACCTGATCCTCCGCTGGGGTCAGCTAGACATGACCGCTGGCCACCAAGGCTCTCTGCCGCTTCACACCAGCTGAGGATGAGGTCCCGTGTCCTATGCTCTGCAGAGCTGGTCCTGTCTGCTCTGTGGGCTCCCTCTGCTCCGGCTGTAATTTCTCTCTCCTCCTATCAAGGTGAGATTCTGTGCATATCTAAACATAAGTAAGCAAGGGGAAGTGTGTATAAGCAAAAGGGCCTGTATTTTAGGAGTGAGAAGGAGGAGAGAAAATGTATTGCTCCACTCTTTGGAAATGTCTATGCATTTGTAACAACAAAATTACCATAATTTGCTCGTTAACGCAGCTAAATCAGTCAAGCATTTCTCCAAACACGCAGAGGCTGATTCCTGCTCTAGGTCTGCCAGTGAGTTAAGCATGGTAGAAATTAGCATGCAAATAGCCCTAATTCGGCTGAGCTGTCAGATCCGCATTCAGCTGCTTGTTCCCTTTGAAATCCCTGACAGAAGCAGCTCAGGCAAGCCCACCCTCAAGTTGATTCATCCAGAAGAGGTACCAAGGGGCACCTCCTGAGTGACAGTTTGGCTACCTTCAGTCAAATCTATCTGTTGTGTCAGCTGGCTCCTGTGTGGGCAGCACTGAGGGGGCTGCGGTGCAGGGGGTACTTTCCAGCAAGACCTTGATGCCAAAATCATCCCTTCTTCACCCCAGGACAGTGCTGGCATCTGGGGCTCCTGCAGTTGAGCAGGGGCCATGGGATAGGGCAGGGCTCTGTTCAGATGGCAGTTTTCAAGTTAAGCCATTGTTTGCAGCAAAAAGTATCACTGTTGGGGGGTTTTAGGGCTGATGGATAGAAGCTGCAGTCTGTGGTCATTTCTTCTGGAGCCCTGTCGAGGATGCCTGGCACAGGTTGGCTGTGCTTACGGAACTCATCGAGCATCAATGTGGAGGATGCTATGCTGCACAAAGCAGTGTGCAGCTGACATCAGAGGGATGCTGCTTGCAGCACCATGGCCTCCTGCCACCCCTATGGATGGTGAGGACAAGACTGGAGGCTCTGCGCTGATGGCACAGGTCTCCATCCTGCATCCCTGAGGGGCAACCGTGGGACTTTTCAGCTCCTGTCACTGGCAACACATGCAGAGGTACCCACAAGAAAAACGGTGGCTGTCTCTGTTGATGGTTCATTCAGTTTTATGATGTGCTGCCCTCCTTTAAGCAATGTCAGTGATTATAAAAGAAACAGTGAAAATTTAAAAGTTTTTTCTTTCTGTTTTGGCGTTTGGTTTTGGTGTTTTGGTTTGTTGGGAGTCTTTTTGGCTGTTTTGGTGGTGTTTTTGTTTTTTTTTTTTGTTTGTTTGGTTGTGGTTTTTTACTTATTATGTTACTAAAACTTCTGTCCCCTGCAAGCCTCATTGTGCTGGCAGCTACAGCAAACACGAGCCTGCTCTAAAATGCCTGGAAATTTAAAGATAAGGCACTTGTAGATGACGTGTTAAAAGCTTGCCCTCTCCTTATTAATTGCATTAGCCCTGTAGGACCTGGCGTGGGGCTGGTTGGCAGAGCTTGTCTTCCACAGTTCACCTTCTCTGAGGCAGCTCTGGAGTCTCCTCTGGGCATCAAGGACATTCACTTTGCATGCAGGGGGTGCATGGTGCACTGCTGTCCTCCCCTCTGGGAACACAGGAACAGCTTTACAAAGAGTTTGCTAAAGGGTCGTTGTCTGCTGGCTCTCAGAACCAGTAGCTCCTCAGGCAGTGCATCCCTGATGTGCTGGCAGTGAAAGCTCAGTGGCCAGACACAGGTGAGGTATGCTGCTGCATCCTCTGCTGTCCACAGGTCCTCTCCTGTTTGCTCTGTGTTTGTCATATTGACAGCTGTCCCTTGCTGGAAACACAATAAGAAAAAGTGAACTGTAATTAGAAAGCCACAAAATCTAAACTAACTTTGATTTTGGGAAATTGTGGTTTGGATTAGTGAAGAAGAACACCAAAAAGCCAGTTAAAGTGCCTGGTACCCTGAGCCGTGCTTCCAATGCAATGCCTTGCATTGCTTCAAAAGCTGAAAAGCATGACTGGAGCTGACCTGGACTGCTTCGTGCTCACAGGGCTGAACCCAACCCCATTGCTCATGATGAGGTTTCTCAGAGCAGAGCAACGGTCATGTGAGAGCACAGAAAACGCGTCATCATTCTGAGCATTCAGCTTTTCTATGTTTGCGTCTTCTTGTCTCATGTCAGTACCCAGAGTTTAAAACAACTGGAGATTACAAAGGCATCGTGGTTGCAAACAAGTTGCCAGAGGTTGTCATGCTGCCAACAGTGGTTCAGTCACTGAAGTGGTTCTGTGCCTTATGTGCTGGGTGCACACGGGAGCCAGACCCATCCACCAAAATCCATCAGGCTGTTTTCTGACAAACTGTATTCTATTATGAGCAAGCACTGAGATCCCTATAGTAAGTGGAGTGAAAAGCACTTCATGGTCTGCTGTGTCCATGGGCAGGAGTGTGAAGTGGCTGGTGTGTTCCTGAGGAACTGTGCCATGCAAGGAGTGCACAGTGTGGCCCCGAAGGCAGTAGCCAGTAGCAGGGATGGGAGAGCAGAGTCTCTGTTCCCCTCACATCTGAACTCTACAGCCCACCTGTCCAGAGCTTTGTTGTGTGGTAGGTACTGTGGAGGATGCAGTTTCTTTCCTCCTGGGTGTTAGACCCTGGCTACTCACTCTGCAGCCCATGATGAGCACCCCATGAAAGACCAGCTTTTCGTGCGCTCCTCCAAGCCTGTGTTTCTGTGTGTGCTGAAAGATATGTCTGGCTCTGGGTAACAGCCTGAGGGATCCAGTGTCTGCCCTGCTTTGTGGTGTAAGGAAGCACTTTCCAAGTTGTCCTTCAATGAACTATGTCTCCTGCTTCCAGCATTTGCTGCTGCAGGATGACCCACACAGAAGTTTTGGGGGGTTTTGTAGCCAATCTGTCTCCTGCAAAACATTATTTATAACTTAATCCTTTTTACCACTTGCTGGACTTGCTTTCCAAGGCTGTAGGCTTGATTCCTGTGTGATGATTATTGTAGGGTGTTTGCTTGCAGTTAGGTCTGTTTGAACACAGAATATCTGCCCTAAGGTAACCTCCAATGCTCAGAACTGATGTCTGTGGCACAAATAGAATTTGAGTATTTTGAGAATTAAGTACTCTCTTTCCAGGAGTTTCTCGACACATTGATACTTTATCTAAATGAGTACAAATGCCAAAAGACTACAGTAGATTGCAATGCAGTATGATGCAATATAGTATGATCAGAGCAAAAAATATCAAAATTAAAAGTAAACCAAATTAAATGAAAAATTTTAAGCAAAATGGCATGCCTTAAGAACAAGGGAAGGTGCTCCAAGGACAGCCTTATTTCAATGGCAGAACTTTCCTCTGAGAACATATTTTGAAGCGGAGGCTGTCAAACTGTAGGAAGCAGGGTTTGTGTTGGAAAACTGCTGTGTGTGCACCCGGGCAGGTGTGAACCCCTACATAGTGTGTGCAGATCGGAAGAGTCTCTCACATGCCCTGCTCATGGACTGTCTGGCTGTGCTGGGAGAAGAGGGACAGCCTGTATGGGGAAGTGGGAAGTCTCCAGAAAGAAGGATGTTTGCTTATTTCTGGCATGAAATACAGCACTGGGGCACTTTGATTGTGAGTCATCCGTCACCTGTGACTGCAGTAGATTTGGGATCAGGCTCTGCATGGACTGCAGCATAAACCAGGAAATTTAAATGTAACCTCCTTAATTCCTACACAAAAAGACCTAACAGCATTCTAGTCCCGCCTCAATGTCTGTTTACCAGCAGTTGTGCTGAATCCTGTCAGTCTCAGGTAGCAGCAGCAAAGGTCGCTTTGTAACATGGACTCTTTGTCATAGAATAGATAACTTCCAAGTGTACACAGATATTTTGCTTGCATGAAGAGGTGTGCATGGACCCCACAGTGGGGGATGAGAGTGCCCAGGCAGGAGAAGGGCTGCTTGCTGTGTTGGTGAGAGGTGTGGGCATAGGGTGATAACGCTGCCCCATCTTCTTTTCTTCCTACCAGCTTCCTGCAGCACAAAGGAGCTACCTGAACCCAGGCTTTGTAGTCTTCAGTCTTGCATGTTTATTAAAGTCAGAGAACATGATGCCAGCCCTCAATGAGGACTGTGGTCCTGTGGAGGGTGGTCTGGGCTGCTGGGACATATGAGGAGCCATACATCCCCTGGGGGTGTGCCATGCCATGATGTCCTCAAGCACCAGTCTGCTACATGTGGGAAGAGAAACCCTGTCTGTCATACTTTTCCCACCACATGCTCTCTTCCTCAGCGCAACTTTTGGCTAATTCAGCTGGATCGGGCCATCGGCTGCAGACAGTACTTGGAAATGGCTTTGGCTACAGAGTGTTTGCCAGCAGGGTGTATGTCCTGCTGGAGGACCAAGCTGCTGCACTCCTAGAGATTGACCTGAGATAGGCTGACACGTTTTTCTCTGCATTAAAAAGATGACTGTAACGTGGATGTGGTGTAAAACCAAAGCAGTGCTGTGAAAATCAAGTGAGAAATTATCTGTCTTCTGTCACTAAGGCATTCATTTGCATTGTGTTTGGTGTCAGAAAGAAAAACTTGACATCCCTGCTGGGGCCATATCTCTGTATTTCAGAGCTTGCCCAACTTCCTTGTGATGACAGAAAGAACCAGAGGGGGAAAACAGACCTTGCTGATGTGCTAATGCTCCAGTTCAGGGGTGGCTGAAGCCTGGAGTCCAGCTGAAGGCAGCAGGCAGAAGGGCTAGGATGCTGAGGTTTTGAGTGGTTCAGCCGGGAGTGCTCATCTATGCAGGAGGCTTGCATAAGGACAAGAGACTTCTGCCCATCAAAGGTTCTGCCACCTTGGCAGAAAGGGCAGGATGTGGCCTGATATAGCCAGAGTTGCTGGGCTAGTCCCAGCATGAGCCATGGCTGGCCCCTGGCATGGTCTGACATGGTCACTGAGGCTGGGGACAGTAGTGGGAAGCCTGAGAAAATGCTGGTGTGGGAGGATGCTCCCTCAAGCATGCAGACACTTTCCTGTCCCCATTAACACCTGAGTTTGCAGATAATTGAAGACTGCTTACATGTCAGCAGCAGCATATATTTATCAAGCTACCAAAATGCTTAATTTCCAGACTTCACCATTTCCACACTGCTGCTATGATGTTATGACTTGTAATATTCTATCTGCTTCTGCTACTAGCTAAATTACTTGTGTAATGCCTGGAAGTAACTACTCATTACATTATCATTATGAAGGCTGAAATTATAAAACAGGCTAAAGTCAGGATGACGCATGGAGTGGAATATTCTCATCTGAACCAAAGGCAACATTTCCGTTACATAGTTTAGAGAATTTCATCCCATGAGATAATTCTTGGTACTTTCTATACCAATTTAGGATGAAACCCAGAAAGCCTGATACTTTCTGCCAGACGAAAGTTTTCCTTTACATCCCACCTGCTCTACCAGCTCATCAGTCCTGAGCAGAGAAAGTCCATCCTGCATGGATGGAGGACACTCCATGCCCCTCGTTCACTCCATGCCCCTTGTCTGCTCTGTGCCCCTCGCCTTTCCTGGAAACAGGGAATGGGGCTTTGTGAAGGATTCAGGCAGCCCTGCAGCCCAAGCCTGGGGACAGCAGCTGCAGCAACCAGCACAGACTGGCACTGCATCCCTGGCCTCATGTCTGGCAGTGGTGGTGCCAAAGCTCTGTGAACCAAGTGTGGCTTGCAGAGCTTGGTATTGCCAGTGGTGCAGCTCTGTGCATCTGGGCCCACCTGCAGTCCCAACAGGTTGTGTGCTGATGGCTGGTATACAACTGGTGGGAGAGGGAAGGGGCAAATTCCTCATCATCATTAATTGCAGTGACATCTTCTTTGCAGGTGAGATGAGCAGCTGTCCTCCTGGTACAGGGAGATAAATCTCTCCTAATGCAGTTCCAATATGGTTGCTCTGTGGCACCACATACCTTTGTTGTATTAAAGTTAAATACTTTTGTGTACAAAAGTTTAAAGTGCATAGCTAAAACCTATGTGGTTGCAGTAATTGCAGCTGTAAATCTTTTTGTCATCCTGCAAAGACTATGTGAGGTATTTCATAAATATATCAGAAGCAGCATTAAAATTTTATGGCAGGCAGCATAGGTCGAGAATAGTAGAGTGACTTCACAGCAAGGTATGTCCACCTTAACCCACAACTCATTAATCATTGATGGGATTTCTGTGCCTTGTAGCTCCTTGGAAATGAGGTAGTGTTACAAAAATCTGCATGTTACTGTTATCTTAAAATATGACATCCTACTCAGAACCATTAAAATTGTACATCTTTGAGCAAGTGCTAGTTAATATAAAGATAATGTAAGGGGAAAACACTGTCCAATATGTATGATCATAAAATTATATACGACCTTCATTAGAAGTTAATTGGCAGTCTTGATGGGGCTGAGAACTTTGGAGGTACTGTCTGTATGTGACCAAGTGCCTTCCAACCACAACTGCAATAAACTTCTGCTTGGCTGATATGCAGGAAAAATTAGCCAGTGTACAGGCTAATTTAATTTTGAAATCATACATATGAACGTTTGGGTGGTGGTTGCACATAGACTGTTCTTTGGAGGGTTGATCAATGATTACAAGATGTTATAGACAAGAGTGGGATGTGCATTTTATGAGTGTAAATGTGCTGGTGGAAGGGGTCATAGATGATAATAAGTGATCTATTGATTCACTGGATTCTTACATTGGATTTACCAGTGGATTTACAAGCCTGTTTTTCTTTATGTGTGTAAAGAGCATACACATACCTGTGAACATGCGTTGACAGATTTCTGTCGATGTGTCTGTCTGTACCAGTGGGCTGCATTTTTGCATGTGCACCCTTGGTTCTTCCAGGAGGAAGCTGCTGCTGATGGCATGGTCCCCAGCACCTCAGAAAAACACTGCCTGAGCCTCCTGATGGTGGCAGGCTCCCCGGTACCCTAGCTGGTGGATCCAAGCACGATACCCCACCTGCTAGTGGAGCAGATCCCATGCCCCTGCTCTAACCCGGACTGTGCCCCCAGCACCATTTTGGCCATCTAGGCAGATTGCTGTGATGGTGTCTGTAGGTAACTGAACAGGAAGGGTATAGGAAGCATTTTGTGGTTCCATCCAGTTGTTCCTTCCGCTGTTAGGAGAGAAATGCATTTTAACCCGCAAAATTTCACTGTTCATTCAGGTTTGTTGGAAGAGGGTGCTGCAACTGCTCAGCCACAGAAGCAGAGTGCTGCTTACACTTCTGGCCATGGTGATTAACAGTTACCACCACATCTCCTGGCTGTTCTTTCAGTGTTATAGACACTAATTAATTCTGTGGCATTAATATTACTGCCTGGGATCCCATGAATGCCTGGGTACTTGTGGTTGGCTGGACTGTTGCAGCTCCAGGGGCTCTATCTTGGCTACAGCGGGATGAAAGTTTTGTCATAATTTTATTACACTGTGTTTAAACAGTAAGCGTAGAGGGCTTAGTGGCTTAGTGCTCTAAGAACTTGCTGTTTGTCAGGGTTTTTTTTGGTTTTGGTGTTTTTTTTTTCTTTTTAAACCAAGAAGTGAAGATTGGGTTCCATTTTAGGGAAGTTTTCTTCTTACTTGAAATACATTTGTGAGGGCTGTTCTTTTGCTTAAAACTTTCACTTTCAATTCCTTCCTCGTTAAAAAAAAAAAAGGAAATATTAATTGTACAGAAATCATTTCTCCTTTTCCTTTATTAGTGCTTTATTCCCTTTTTCTGTGGGAACAAATAAATTGCTGGATACAAAGCCAGGTAAGCAAGAGTCCACAGATGGGGAGCAGCTTCCCATTTTGATGTGGAGGATATCAGGCACAAAGAAGAGTAGCTTCCTTTTTTTCAGAACAGCTCATTGAAGAGGTTTTCCAAACTGGAATTTTTCAGTTCCTTTGGGAAATGTTTCTTTTTCATTAAAATTCTTTCCAACCACAAACCATGCTGGCTGCGGCACTGTGCAAGCTGAGAGGCTCGTGGTGCTGAGCCTC
Organism: Pezoporus occidentalis; assembly: GCF_034315485.1. Taxonomy (NCBI): domain Eukaryota; kingdom Metazoa; phylum Chordata; class Aves; order Psittaciformes; family Psittacidae; genus Pezoporus; species Pezoporus occidentalis. Next base: position 77,750 of record NW_026915105.1, on the reverse strand, counting down.
CTCCTGTTGTAGAATCAACCAGGTTGGAAAAGACCTTTAAGATCATCAAGTCCAGCCTTTTCCCAGCACTGCCAAGTCCACCACTAAGCCATGTCACTAAGGGCCTCCTCTACACTGTTTGTGAACACTTTCAGGGACAGTGACTCCACCACTGCCCTGGGCAGCCTGCTGCAATGCCTGAACACCCTCTCAGAGATTCTTCCTAATAGCCAGTCCAATACACCCCCTCCTCCCTCCTCCTGCCAGTGCAGCTTGAGACCATTACCTTTCATCCTATCATTTGTTACCTGCGAGAAGAGACCAGCCACCTCCTGGATCCATCCTCCTTTTGGTTCCTTGTAGAGAGCAATAACGTCCTCCCTGAGCCTTCTCTTCTCCAGACTAAACTCCCCAATTCCCTCAGCTGTTCCCCATCACACTTGTGCTCCAGGCCCTTCACCAGCATTGTTGCCCTTCTCTGGACCCAAAAAAACTGTTTTTCATCCCTCAGAAAGCTCCTAACACCTGCTCCCCTCAGAGCACTAGTGTCACCACTCACACACACATGTGGTTTCCCTCACGGGACTGAGAGGCCTCCAAGCAGAGAATGAGGTCCCTGAAGCGACAGCGGGGCTTGGGGGCTGGGGGGCTCCTGGCACGCAGCGCATCTCACCAGAGTTGTGTGGCAAGAACTGGGCATCCTCTGCCAGCCATCAGTGCGGCCCAGGGCCTGCAGAGCCCCGCATGCCAGAAAGATGCTGGGCTCCAGGCTGGAGCGAATACCCCAGGGACCCCTGTCAGCCTGCAGGAGCTTGGCTGCTGTCCTGGAATGGAAGGCAGCAGCAGACAGCAAAATCCAGCTGTGGGTATGTCTTAGGGAAGCAACAAGAACATGGTGCTTGCTCCATGTCCTCGCCCTGCCAGGCGGGCAAGAGCACATGCTGGGGCTGCTGTCACTGTCTCGCTCAGCCTGATGCAGGGGTACATCTCTTCGGGATGTGGGACACAAGAGTGGCATCAACACCTCTAATGTGTGTCTGGCCCCCTGGCCCAGGCTGCCATTCCTTTCTGGAAGGATCTTGCTGCAGCAGCGATCACCATCACATGTTGGACCTGAAATCTGTCCTGGAGCAGTTTCTGATAATCCAATCCTGAGAAAATTTCCCAAGCATGCCCTTCAAAGACTGCCCTATGAATCCAGCTTACTTGTCCTGGGATTTTTCGCTGGTTGTCACCCTGGACATTTTCATCGAAATAAATTGGGTTGAGCATGTCAGGGTTTTGCTAAATAATAGTGTATTTTCCGGCTTGGCCTTCCAATGTTTAATCAAAACAATAAAACAACAATAAAATTTACTTGGGACTTCAAAGATACAGTTTGTTTTCCAGTTAATATTGGAAATATAATTAATTAGCCTGTGTGAACTCAATTTGAAAACTTAACAGCTCTCTGAATTTGAAAGAGAAAGAAAAAAATTATTTGGAAAAAAATCTGACTTTTTTTTAAAAAAAAAAAAACCCACAACAAATCCAGGGCTTTTTTTACTGAAGGATTTTGTGAAAATTGTCACAGATTTGTGCAAGTATGTTAGTGATGTGAAACTACATTTTTGCATGAAAGGAAATTTTAACTGAAAGATGTTTCCCAGCTCTCCTGTACATGAGGAAAACTTGTAAGTAGTGAATTTTGTGGGCCAGTTTTGTGAGGCTGCAGACCTCTTCCTCTCTTACCCTGAGACACTAGGATGGCATGGTGTGGAAAAGCAAATTTGCTTTACCTAGGGAAAAATACACCATTGTTCTCTGCAAGAGAGGCCAGATCATTTTCCTTCTTTTCTAAGGTCTCACACAGTTGTTTGTCGCTCTGACTTTACGTGGGGTGCTGTGCAGGGCTGCTGGATTATGAAGCAGTCTCAGGCAGTGTTGGCATACAGTGACTTTGTGTAATAGATTTCAAGGGTACATTTGGCTAGCTGCTATTTCATGGTGTTGGTCGGCGATGTGCAGGCAGCTTGGGTGTGTTCGTATGGCTGTGTGCAGCATTTAGCCGTGCTCCCCATGCAGACAAGCATATCTTAGCTACCAAGGTAATGATTATTACTAGAATTCACTGAAGAAATTTATGATCCATGTGATTACTTCTATGAAAGAAAATAATAGAAAACAAGTAAATCATGAGAATGTTAATTTTGAAAAGTTACAATAAGGTCTTTTGCCCCAAGGGAAAGGTGGAGACACCTATATTCTCTGTTGGGATCTCAGGCTGGAGGGTTAGAGGGGTTCATCTGCAGGAGCCCAACTAGAGGACAAGTACAGCAGATTGTTTTTAAACTTAGCCAGGACCTCAACAAGGAGCGGGCGAGGTGTAGCTGTTTGTGGCCAGACTCTGATATTTGCCCTGCAGCCTTCCATTCTTGCACCTTATACAGCTGCATTTATTGAACACTGTTTCAGTTTACTGTTTCAGTTTAATTTTCTGCCAAATAAGACACTGTCCTACAGCTGGAGCTTGGACAGCAAAAAGACCTCATTAATTGGGACTGGTGACCAACACTGTGATGAGTTTGGTTGGAGGGACACCACAGCCGCAGGGTTGTGGTTGCTCTCCTCATCTGCCTGCTGGTATTCGCTGGAAGCTGTTGCGTTGTGGTCACTGGGAAGAAGGCGTGTTGTATCACTTGCATGTGATATCATTGTACAAATGTACACTGTACAATAATACCACATGTTGTACATCATATTGTTTCCTGAAGCACTGGTCAGCTCCATGGTCCAGAGGGCTTCACCCCATCCCAATTGCATGTGCAAAATCCTGAGAAAATGCAGCAAAGATTGTCTGAACATGGGTCTGCCTTCACATAGCTTGCTCTGGTTGAGCTGTACAGGATCTGGAGCTTCTGATTCATGGGTTTTCTGAGACTCTGGACACCAAAGCAACACGTGAACTTGGAAGTGACATATAAAACTTTGCTGAGTACTGGTTCAGATTTTGTGTTTCAGTCCAAAGGTACCAGGTGAGTAACAAGCATGTTCCGTGTTTGAGTAGGCTGCTGGTTTCTGCTGGTGTTAAGTGCCACATACTCTTAAGAAGACAAGGCTAAAGACACATACCTTACTGCTGTGCTACCTAATAGGACTGCAGTGGGTGCTCTGCAGGGCAAGCAGTGGTAGTGCAGTGACAGTAGTCAGGCTCTCTCTATACTAGGAGGTTTCCCCACCTTGGCTGGACGTGGGCGGTGTCAAAGCTGTCCCTGCTTTGAGCACCTGCCCCATCCTTCTGCCTTTCAGTGAGGGAGGAGGTTTCCAGCACTGTCCAGCCCCAGTCCAGCCCCAGTGCATAGAGGTGACAGCATCTTCTTCCAGAGGCAGTTCACTAAAGCCATGGCAGCTTGAAATACACCGTGAAATCTCTTTCTTCATCTCTTGGTTCTTGAGATTTTTAAGCTCATGTTTTTCAGTTTCTCTGCACATCACAATGGAAATTTGCAGGGAGCTTACCTTAAAACCAAGCAGACTGGTAAACATGAGTTGATAATCCCTGGAGAAGGTGCTGCAGAATGGACAATGCCATGCTGCAGAATGGAAAATGCTGTTTTGCCTGCAGCAGGGGGTCCATGACCACTATAAATGGTTTTGTAGCCACCCTTGGGGCTCACCCCATAAGCATGGGGGCTCTGCCACTGTCCCATGGTCTCAGGGATCATTCTTCTCCCCACCCCCTGCACCTCTGGGAGTGAAGGAAGGGTTTGACCCTTTTTGGGGCTGTAGCCACCTAAAGCACTCTGGCAGTGTGGAGTCAGGTGGAGCAAGATGTGGGCTGGCTCTGGCAGAAGTGCTTGGTTTGGTGTGTTTGCGTCTCAGCGAATTATTATAAGGACCAGGCCTAACATTTCACATGAAGGAGGGATGTGTCCCACTGCTGCCCTTTCCTTGTGGTGTGGGCAGGCACCATGCACATGTGTGTCCCTGGGTAGCTGATTCGTTGTGTTTTTGTATGGGACGAGGGCAGGCTGTGAGGCACTGCTGTCAGTAAGCGTTGCTGATGGACCTTGGAATATCTGGTGGAAATCATGAGGCATGAACATTCATTCATCTAGCTTAGTTTCACATATGGTTGTACCATTTGACTGCCCAAGTGCTGCAATAGTAGTAGCAGGGCTTGAGACACTTCTCCTTTTCCCCTCCCCTCCCTTGTATTTCTTTTCTCATTTCCCTTCCTGCTCCCCCCCTCCCCCACACCCCCCTTCTTTCTCACTCTTTTTTTTTCCCCTGGAAGGCTGATGGATATGCAGAGTATGTTAAGAAGCAAGCGATACTGTCACCGAGCTGATGATGCTCAGTGACTCCTCAAGCTCCTGGCTGGTCTGTACTGCAGGAGCTTGACACCCTGACCACTGAGGCATAAAAAACAGAGAATTGGAAGACTCAGCCTGACAGGCACCAGAGCGTCCCCCAGAGAGGGTCCACCATGTGTGTCTGTGTGTGAGTGTGGGGAGGAGGGCAGTGGGGATGGTGGGGGAGGAGATCAAGGCAGGAGAGGATGAAACAATGAAATGTCATCCTGTTCCCACCTGCAGCCCTGCCGCAGCACTGATAGAAACAGCTACCTCCTTCTCAGTGGCATGCGTAGCATTAGCACAGGATAGTCTGGATCTGTGCAACCTTGCCTGAATGGAGAGAGGAGCAGGGGGTGTAAAGGGGAGGGGGAATTGTGGGGCAGCAGAAATGAGGCATTGTCCTGACCTCGATGGATATGTGTGTTCTCTCCCTTGGGGCGCAGGCATATGCAGCTCACCATAAGCTTTGTTTGAAGCTTGGGGTGCTTCTATTGCACGGAGATGCTGGACGGACTTCTCTGCACACCCTGTGCAAGCAGTCTACGGAGTGGATTGGGCTCTGTCCTGCTGTCCTGACTGCCCTTTTCCTCTGCCTGTTCACTGTGCAGCTCCAGGAGTGGACGTGGCAGAGGCTTGCTCTCATCAGTGTTCGCGTGTCATGTTGGTCAGGCAGCGCAAATGTTCTGTGCAACTAAAACAGGAGTAGATTTCTGCACTTGTCCCTGCCCTATAGGAAGGAAGAAATGAAACCAGTGGGGAAAGGGGTATGCAAGCTCCTCCCCATACAAGAGACACCCACAGGATGAAGGGATTTGTGTGTGATGTACACAGGATGGAGGAACTGGGTATGAACTTCTAAGAACTGAGAAAAGATTGCAGCACTTACCCATGAAGTTACCAGCCAGTTTGCTGCCCAAGTCTGCCCACTTGCCTTGCAGTCTTGGGCAAACAGTTGTTTGCTGGAAACTGAGGGGCTTTGGGAATGGGGCAAGCAGGGAGGGCTCTGACTGAGCAGGAAGCCTCAGGTGCGGCAGTAAGGAAGCAGAAGAGACCAGAGAGGAGCTGCTGTGTCCTGCACAAGGGAGCTTGCTCCCTCACTGATGGAAGGCAATGGAAATTCCTTTGCCAGTGGCCCTGGAACCTCAGGTGGCTCCATGACACCCATTCTGACTTTGCTGTCTCACTCTTTTAGAGTGAGCACTGTGACAGATGTAACCTGCAGATGCTAAAGTCATCTATCATCCATAAGTACAGGGAGTAGAAGGAAATGTAGATACAATGTACTTCACTGGGAAGAAAGGTTTGGAGGCCCATTTTCTGTGGCTTATGGTGAATTAGTGCCATTCCTTAGAGGCAGTAATGGATCTACTCTGAGCTTGTGGTGAAATGTGGTCAACAAAGCAAGGCATGCTGAACATGCTGCACTTGCTTTCGCTGGCTTCAGACCTTGTCTCACTGCCCTGGACTGTTCATAGATGCTGGTCAGGATGGAGAGAGCCTGTTGAGCCTGGTGAGTGCAGTCCTATGGGTCTGAAGGGCTATGAGAAACAGGGAAAGGTGTTAGTAGAGACCCCCTGGGGTAGAACAGTGATGGGCAGCTCTTGTTGTTGGCACATTCAGTGTATCTACTGGCATCCTTTGGTGTAGGCTGAGAGGCAGTTTGTTTTTTACCAAAGCAGCATCATGTGGAGATCGAGCTACCCTGGATCTGACCCTCTATTTTGACACCAACCTGTGCTACTTCTGTATTGGCAGAAAATACCTTTGCAGGTGGCTGCAGTGACTGCCAGTACTGCATGGCTATTGCAGCCCACCATGCTGCTGAGCCGAGAGCTCCCCCTGACAGGCAGCACAACTCCACCAGTCACCAGAGCATCATCCCCTCTCCCCTGGGTCAGCAACTAGCCTAAACTGTGTCCTGAACCGAAGAGACCACTCATGGCCCTGGGGACCCCAACATGGTCCCCAGGGAGGGTATGGGGGTCTTACCAGGCCCATGTGCTGAGCCTGGGGAGCTGGAGATGTGGTATCCCAGCGTCTGCCACTCAGCTGGGGAAGGCAGCCCCTGGGAAGCAAGCATCTTCCACTGCACTCGGGCAGCCCTCTCACCTACTCTTTCTCCTGCCGTGCTGTGTTGTGAGTGCATGTATTTGTGTATGGGAGAGTGAGGAGAAGAGGAAGAAAGGAGGAGAGCAGAAAACTGTCATTTGTGGAAAATTTCCTAATAAATCAGCAATTGTTACCATTTGCATGGTGGTGGAACTGGGTACCCTGCCCGGGGTCAGAGCCTCATGGTGCAAGGCTGTGTTGTGGAGAGTTTGCAGCTGAAGTATGAAACAGGAAGTGATGTGAAAGAGAACAGACAGATGGGGGGGAGCAGGAGCTGGTGAGGAGATAAATAGCTGGAACTCTCTGAGCCTTAATTGTGCCTTTGTCTGGAGGGTTTCAAAATCTGAAACTCATGCAAGGATTCCTCTCCTTGGGCTGCAGTGATGCATAGATGTCTGGGACCAAGACATGTTCTCCTGGAGAGCCTGGATGAGTACCAAGTATCTAGAGGATTATCTGGATTATCGTCTCTTGCCAGCAGAGTCTGAGCACTCCTGTCTTTGTGTTGTGTTTCTGACTCCAAGTGCTATAGGGCTGTAGGAGGTAGGGGCCAGCCCTGTCCGTGTACCCCAGGGTCCTTTTCAGCTCTCCTCACTGTCTTGCTCCTGAAGCAGGCATTACTTGAGAAAATCCCACCAGCTCAGCAGGCCTGGGCTACAGCACGAGAAGGATGTGCAAAAGATGGCTGTACCCATTTATTTAATAATTCTCCTACTTATATTGTCCTTCCTGAAAGAGGGTGGCCAGGAGTAATTTTACAAAGGCTGTCACTGGGGTGCAGCATGCAGTGCAGCGTTCCTATCCCCCACTACAGTAACTGTGGTTTAAAATCAAATCATCTTTTGTTTGTCTTTTTCTCTTTAACACAGGGAGTGAGTTTTCTGGGAGCCCATACAGCCACCCACAATATTCAACATACAATGACTCCTGGCGGTTTCCCAACCCTGGACTCCTGGGTAAGTGCCGCTCCTGCCTTGGGGGCTCTGTTCAAGCTGTGACTCATTTGCAGCCTGGCAGTGATTGTCCACCCATAAGGTGGGCAGCATGTGTGTCCTGACATGGTCCTGAGTCTATACGCTCAGCTCCCATGAGGGAATGCCAGTCTCCAGGGAAGCACAAATACTCTTGGTTCCTTTTGCCAGCAAGAAGCCCCTGCCCAAACCTCTTGTCTTCCTGGTTTTGCCATGTAAAATCCTTTCTGAGGCACAGGGTGTTGCAGGAAGACAGGATCTCCATTTTTTTGAGGGTAAGGGATCCTGTTCAAAAAAAACATGGGGTGCCAGGTGTTTACAGCTGAATGTGAGCCTCATTGCTCCCCACACTGTTTCTTGCGTGTTGAAGCACTTTGCATTTTCTCCCTGACTTTGCACTGCATTTGCTCCCCAGTTTTGTGTTTGCCCTATCCATCCCTCCTCTGCCAGGGACTGCTGTGCCTGCGCAGCCTCACTGGCACTAGCATGGTCCCTACAAGCAGAGGGAGGCAGGAGCCCCGTGGTGCATGCAAGGATCGTAGCCCTCATGTGAAAGATAAACATAATCCATTTTACACCACTGTCAAATGCTGGCCCACTTTGACCTTATATACGTGTAGCATGCAGTAATTAGAATTTTTCCCTGCATAATTTGCATGGATGAGGTAAGTAAAATACCAATTAATTGTCATCTCTCAACACAGGAGTAGCGTGCCTTGGAGATTTACAGATTTATGGATGACAGGGCTGTTATATGTGACCTCCAGCAGCGAAATAATTTTGAATTTTTGCCATACTTTTTTCATCCAGTTTCTTTGTTTTAAGTAATTGAGTCCCCATGTAATTGAACCACCCAGGCTGTATTCATCATGGTTCTTGTCCTTAAACAAATCCTTGGGGAGTAATAGACAGTCTCTGCCTCTCATACCATGGTGTTGGTATAATGCTGCTATTTGCTGTGCCACATTTAAGGGTTTGTTAGCATTTCCATCATAAATCAGCAGATAGATCTCCAGATAATATGGATGGGCATAGCTGTGCAAAGCCAGAGGAGTCCCTGTGCTTAAATGCACAGTTTCCATGGCCACAGCCAGCAGCGCCTGTGAGATTTTGGCTTGGATGTGTGGGGAAGATGCTTTAGCTGGGGGAAGAGTGCACACTGTGCTTTCTTAATTTCTGATTTTGCAACTCCTTTGGAAGCTGCCTAAGCAGCACTCTGCTGCATGGACAGGCCTGGGAAGCCAGGCTTCGGATGACTTTTTAGATTTTGCTTGCAAACCGCTAAAGAAACTGGAATGATATGAAAAACAAATAAAAACCCAGACCCAACCCTGCCCATGGGGAGAGGGCTTTTGTTGAAGCTCCTGAGCTGCAGACCATGCTCCTGCCTGTGGGTGCACACGTCCACAGGGAAGGATGTGCTCACTGAAGCTGTACCAGAGCCAACCAGCCTGGGCCATCCTGGAGCTCCTGGAGCAATGGTCTTGGAGAGTGTGATGGCCAGGATGCAGGTCAGGGTACAACCCCATGGTGCCCTGAAGCCAGTGAAGACAGGTCAGGAGAAGACTGTAAAACAGAGGCTGATCAGGAGCCAGCCTCCTGCTGCCAGGACACCTTTTACCTGTTTCATTCCCTTTATTCCCTATTCTTCCTCTGTTTTTAACCCCTTTCCTATTCTTCTTGGGTGGTACATTTGGGGGGCAAATTCCTTCTCACTTTCGACTGTGTGAGAGGCATGCGATATGAGCACAGCTGAAAGGGTGGGTGTGCTCCCACAGGCAAGGCTGGTGTCTCAGGCTGGAGAGGATTTCCACAGCAGTATTTACTCAGCAGCATGCTGTGAACATATATTTAAATGAGACAAGGGCAAAAAGATTTGGATGCTACCATTTGCCTTCAGAAACTGCAGCTTTATTGAAATTGAAATGTTTCATAGGTTAATGACAACAATGCTCGCATTTTTTGCTTGTGGGTGTTGATAAAATGTATAATCTTGGCTTCCTTGTGTTCATCCTCTTCAAAATACTTTGTTTTGATATTTTCAAAATCTTACATTTCAATAAACAGAGACTCTGTTACTGTGCAGGTAACATTGTATTGCTTTGTGTGTGCAATGACAGGCTGATCTGGAGTTACTAGACTGGAAGTTTTGACGCATTGAACAGGAAAATAAATGGGTATTTTTGTTCTGCAGCAAGTCCTAAGGATGAACTTACCATTGCAGTTTAGTGTGGTCACAAAACTGGGAGTGCTGGAGTTCATGGAAGAGAAATCCCTTTGTCTGACCGCTGATAGTTTTGTAATACATGTTCTGCTCTGTTCCTGTCATTGCTGGGCTGGTTGAGAGCTGGTGTGGCCTGTGCCTCCCTATGTTGCTTGAATTGCCTCATGGGCATCCTGTAAGAGCTGGGCAGTGAGGTCTTGGTGGGCAGAACCTTGGAATTCCATTTCATTTCAAGCCTGTCAAGAGCAAAATGGTGATTGATTTGGAAATACATTTGTTAGGAGTCCACATCATACCCCACAGGGCATTGCAAAGGTCTGTGACCTGCCACCTCGGTGGGGAAGTGCAGTCTGCTTGATCATGGTACACAGTGGTGGGGGGCAAAGCTTCTCAGCTGGTGCTTCAAGAGACACTGCATTGTACCGAGTATAACTGTAAGACCCGAGTGCGCATGTCCCATTGTGTGGCCTTAAACTGCAGGTGGGACACATCTCTTGTGCCCTGCAGGGATCCTGCTTATCCATAGCTCTGCCTTTGTCCCAGGAGCCTAATCCTGCACTCCCTTCTCCCTGGGTGCCCCCAGTCCCATTCAGAGCAAGTAGGAATCTGTAGCAGAGTCTCAAAAACCTGCTCCAAGTATCCTTGCACACCCAGAAAGTGCAGGTTGACAAGCCTGAGCACCTGCAGTGGAGAGGAGGTTAATTTACACTATATCCAGCATGCTTCCACTCTTCTCAGGAGTATACGTGAGTACGTTTAACAATTCTCTCTTGAGAGCATGCTCTGGCAGTATCAGCCTTAAAGCACAAACCTTGACAAAATTAATCAGGACTGGTACATGGACTGACAGAGTTTGTTTTACTAAGCCCCACTCCCTTCACTGAGATGAAAGTGTAATACTGTAAGCACTTAACAGCGCCTATATTCAATTAATTCCCTGTACTGGCAAGGAAGAATTGCAGCACAGCAATCACACGAGGCTGAGACCTGTGAAAGAGGAGCTAAAATGGGAGATGCCACGATTTGCAAGTGTCAGGAAGAAAGGATACTTGGGCAAAAAATGAGTTTTTGAGGGAATAAAAAGAAAGCAACAGAGATGAGAAAGGTGGAAAAGCTTTGCTCATTAGTCCCCAGTCTTTGTCCCATGAGTGCGCAGAAGCTGTGAGAGGCATGAGACAGTGTTTCCACAGCACCATGCTCTTGGTGTGGAAGTGATGTGGAGCGACTGCCAGGCCCCAGCAGAGCACTGACTGCCCTCTGTTGCCCATGCCTGGCTCTGCCCTTGCTGTGATGTTCCCCACTCCTTTGCCCCAGTCGGAACACTTGCATCTGCCCCAGCTGGCATGGGAGCTGATGCAAATAGGTGACAGTGCTCCCTCCTCGCCGGGACAGTCCTGAATGCTGTGCCCTGTAGTTCTTGTGGAAGGTGAGACAATCAAGCTATAGTCCTCCGGAGTGGGCAGCAGAAGCTGGGCAGAATTACAGAATCATAGAATGGTTTGGATGGGAAGGGACCTTAAAGTTCATTCAGTTCCAACCCCTGCAATGGGCAGGAACACCTTCCACTAGACCAGGTTGCTCCAAGTCCTTGAACACTGCCAGGGATGGGGCAGCCACAGCTTCTCTGCGCAACCTGTGCCAGGGCCTCAGCACCTTCACAGGGCAGAACTTCTGCCCAAGAGCTCCTCTCAATTTCCCCTCTGTCAGATTAAAGCCTGTCCTGTCCCTACAGGACCTTGTAAAAAGTCCTTCTCCAGCTTTTTTGTCCCTTTAGGGACTGGAGCTGCTCTATGGTCTCCCTGGAGCCTTCTATTCTCCAGGCTGAGCAAGAAATTGAACAAAAAGAACAAGAAAAAGTAGGTTGTCTGCTGGAGGTCTGCCATGTCTTCCTGCTCTCCTGTTTGGTTTTTCAGTCCCAATGGCTACTACACACAGCTCTGTAGCAGGGGCACAACAGCCTCAGTGCCACTGACTGCAGCTGGACTGAGGACAGAACCCAAGTTTCCAAGGCAGTGTGCTGGGAAAAGGACACAAACCCTGGCTCCCTGTGTGTCATCTGATTCGGTGGCTGCAGCTGATGTCCTCATCTCAAAGCCAGAAGAGGTGGACAAAGGGGGATCTTTTTCCTTTTTTTTATGTTTTCTTTCCCATGGTGAAAGGTCTTCAAGTGGTACAGTACATGAATACACATGCAGTTGCATGCACAAAGGCATGGGAAACAAGCACATGTGCACATGGGGGCTTAGTCCATCACAGTCAGCATGTCCTGGCACACGCCGTCAAAGTCAGCGCAACACATGCCCACTAAGATAACAGATGAAGAAAAACGATGCAATTTTGTGATGGCTTGTTGCAATTACTTCTTCACCATTTTTGCTTGTTGCATTCAGTTTGATGCTGCTCATGGTGGGTTTCTTATCCCTGCAAGCTGAATGAGAGGGTTTGCCTGTGCCATCCCAGTGCCAGCATGGCATTGTGCAAGGGCAGAGCTCGAAGCTGGTCGATTAGGGTTAGGTTCAGTTCTTCTGTGGAAAGATGACAGAATAAGTAGGTACCAGAAATGACCATGTCAAGAAATAAATTGATGGTAGTATGAATTAGAAAGGAAAAATGACAGAAAGACAAATCAGGCCTGTTCTATATGGGGGCATAGTGACAGGAAGAGTGAATGCTTTGTGATGTGATGTTTTCATTTTTCACTTTAAATACAAGCTTCTGTGATTTTACTGCTGAAAGGCAAACTGGAAAAATCAAACTTGAGAGACGTGGAAGACCTTTGGAAAGCATGAGAGAAATATTGGTCTTTGGCACTGAGTCAGAACAGCAGTGGAGGAAGAGGGAGAGGGAAAGCCTAACCCCCAAAAGATCCCTTTTACCACAAAACCTTAGCAACTGCTGCATTTAGCTCTGGTGGGACCCACACATTGCACTGCATCAGGCTGAAAATTTTGGTGCCACTGGATCCCTTCCCTGGATTTTCTACCCCTCTGCCTAAGCTGACCTGCCGTGGCCTGTGCCAGGGCTGGTATGGGCTTGGGTGTCTGCTGAGTGTCTCCCTCTGCTCCCCATCAACCTCCTCATGCTGTGGTGGGTGAGGACAGCTAACCTTTCATGGGCCTGCAAAGTGTTACACCCCAAAGTACTGTCTGCCTTGCAGTGCAAATTGATTCCTAAAGACTCACACGCAGCAGGAGTGGCTGTTAAGGGGCATGAAGTGACAAACTGGGCTCCCCAGAACGTGCAGCCCCAAGTTCTGATGCAGAAGCCATGTTCCTGTAGCCAAACCCCCTAATTTCTGACCCATCCAGGTTGCAGCAGCAGAGTATTACATGCAGGTAGGACTCTGATCATGAGAAGGAAGTTTGTTCCCCATGGCTGTGCCAAGAAATGCATTGCACATGGGTGTGCCAAGGAGTGGGAGAGCACATGTTGACTGAGCATTGTTTTTCAGGTGCACTGGGCTTGTGCTCCCTTGGAAACGAACTGTAGGACACTGGTGATGAAGCCTGAGCTGATTTCTTGAAATGGCACTGAGGACAAAAGCAACTTAGAAGCAGCAGGTGGGCTTGCCTGCGAGATGGATCCTAGTGGGTCCACAGCAGCGAGGCAGGGTGGAAGAGCCCATCCTTTCAGGAGATGTTTCAGTTGATGGGGCTGTCTCCTTGGGGTGTTCTCTCAGGCATCATGGCTTTATTTCACCAGCCCTGGAAACTGCTCCAGGCAGCGTGTCTGGGGGGGAAGGTGAAGAAAGCCCTACATGTTGCAGTTACACCATCACCCAGAGCCAGTGGTTAAAAGTAAATGTCCATGGGCTTCCTCTTGGAGACTGGGTGTACAATTTTCACTCTGTTGCTTGGGCTTTTGAACTGGCAGCCCTTGAGTAATCACTCAGGTAGTTTTGGGGTGAACAGCAAAGCCTTCAGTTGGAGTCCGTGCATGAGGAGGGATGGCCAGGAGGTTCTTCAGCCTCCCACACATAGGCTCCTTCACTCAGTGGAGAGCAGGCAACAGGTGACACGGGGCATGCCAGCTGGGTTCTTGTTCCTGCTCCAAAGTCTGTGCCGGGGCCATGGTGGTGGAACAGCCAGGACACTGTCACACTCAGCCAGCGGCCAGGTGCAGGGCAGCCATTGGACCTGCCAGAACAGGGTTTGCTATAGTCTGAGATGGGAAGCAAATGGCTGAAAATGCACCTTTGGCTGCACTGCCACCCATGATTTGCTGAGGGGCCCACATGCCCTACTGAGGTCTAATGGCATCACCTTCTCCTGGAGGGCCAGCTCCTCTGCCTCCATGGAGTTGCAGAAATTACCCCCTCTGTGACAAGTCATGTCCCTGGCTGGGAAAACCCTCAACTATGTCTGCCAGACTGCTGTTCCAAGTGAGATGAAGGCAGGGAGTTCAGGACGGCTGGTGGCTCTTGGATGAGCTTATTTGTAAAACCAGACCCTACAGCCCGGTCTTTCCCAGAGCTGTTCCTTGCCCTGGCTCCTTGTTGCTCACCCAAACATGTCTGGGGGTGTCAGACTCACATGTCCAAGTGCAGGTCTTTCCAGGGGGCTTCTTCCATGCTTTCCATCTCACACATGTGAGATTGCTGGTGACTTGGAGACCCGACTGGTAGTACCTTCAAAATTTTTTTTACACAACTCTTTTCTCACACTGAATCGGAGTTCATTTCCTTGCAACTGCACTGTGAAGGTTTTTAGTAGCTAGTGGTATCTGGACAGATAGGTATCTCTCTGTGTACATCTGAAGTCAAAGATTCTTCTTCATTCAAGCAAATGTCCAGGTTCCAAGTCATCCCTTGGTGATCACCCAATCTACTCATACGTAGCCCTGCATGACAGAAAAGGGTCACTGATATTTTTCAGGCCTCTTCATAGTAAATGAGTGCTTCAGCATTTACCAATCTGTGAAGCTTTAAGCTTAGCCCATATAGTTCATTCAAATGCGTAACACATGTATTCAATGAAGAAACAGCACAAATTTGATCGGTTAGAGGTTTAAGTGTCCATTTAAACAGCTGTGATCTGGAGCATCAGATACTTCACCAGATGAGGCATTATTCACTGGAGGCAGTTTGTGAATCACTTTCTGAGCTTGGATTCATTACTGAGTGAAATTCACCAATATTTTCTAAAGACAATTTCAGCTCATCAAGTGTACTGGATGCTGAAGGGCTTTCCCTGGCAAGGCAGAGGCTTGTACAATAGGGTGGTCCCAAAGCAGATCTAGTAGCACAAGCTCCAAGGTCACTGTCAAAGCTGAGTAGAATTTGGGGAGCTATTCCCTGATAGAAATAGCTTGAGAAAAAGGGGAAATACTGTTGATTCCAATGAAATGTGTTGAATGTTTTGGGGTTCAACCTCCTACTTATTCCAAAAGGAGGGGGGAAAAATGAGAGAAGTCTGAGTGTGGTGATGTGTTTTGGATGGATTTTTTTCTCCTTCCATTCTGAAAAATTAATTCACTGCTTTGGTGAAGTGAATGAAAGTAACATTTTGAGTGGAGAAATGAAGCAGGTATGCTACAGCCAACAGAGATGCAAAGCAATAGTAGCGCCGTTGTCATGCAGAATGCACTAATGTGATTCTTATACTAATTACCTGGCCCTTATTGCTGTGGGTCTGAACTCAGGCTGGAGAGCTCTCTGCCGCCTGTGTCAGAACGCTGTAAGCTGGTACCTTTCCACTTCTGTCTTCTTTATGGTCGTCTTGTCTCTTCCAGGCTCCCCGTACTACTACAGCGCTGCAGCCCGTGGGGCAGCCCCACCAGCAGCTGCTGCAGCCTATGACCGCCACTGACGCTGAGCCTGGGGCACCAGTACTGACTGCATGCACCACCCGGGACCACCACGATGACCACCTTGCTGCAGCTGGCTGCAGCTGTGCCAGCCATGCTGCAGAGGAGGGAGAAAGTACTTTATAGGCACATGCTAATTGAAATTTTGCTCTTTAAACTTGGTAAACTGATCATTGTTACATTACTTAAGATGATCATGTTGTCTGGGTCTCAAATCAAACAAAGAAATGGGAGGAAGTGGTTCTCCTGACACCCTGTATGATCAGAAATGTGCAGTGGCTTCATGTCTTTTGCAGCTGGATGGCTACTGCTTTCATAGCCTGTGGGTGCCATGGCTGTATCTGGGGATAAGGAAGAGGTGTGAGCACCTCCCTTTGGGGAGGCTTCCTCTTGCTGCACACTTGAAACAGGCTGTGAGACTCAAGGCAATTTTATTTTATTTTTCTCTTTTTTTTTACTTGCTTGCAAAGAAAAAGACCGGTCAGCTTAATTTTACACAAGCACCACTGTAAATACCTGCTTGTCTGTATTACTATAAGAATGGCTTAAGCATAAGCAGCAACATTGTACAAATATGAACTCAAAATGCATCTGAAAATGTGTTTTGAAACTGGTGCACTGATTCAAAGAATTCAGTAAGCTTTAAGCAACTTTGAACCAGGTTAACACTCATGGTGGCTGTATTTCGGGCCAATGTTATTTCAGTATGCAGCATCCTATCTGATAGTTGTATGTGATCATGCTGTATGCTGGTATCAAACACATGGGCAACTGAAAGACCTGAGCAGTTTTGTGACACTTTACTGCTTAATATTAATTTATGTTCATTTGTCATCATAACAAGCACTGAAACAAATTCATCACTGGTTTCAAGTAAAGTGGTGTCCATGAAGGAATTCCTGAGTAATAGTTGACACCTTATGTACAACTCAATAGGTTGTGTGCTAAAACCCAATTATGAATGCCCTGAGAGGAAGGGGAAGGAATACCATGGTAATGATTTTTGTTAAATGGACATACTGAGTGTGGCACATCAAGCACAGGAGCAACCATACATGATTTCAGAGGCAAACTGGAGGGAAAGGTGCTCCTTTGGGAGTCTGTGCATTTCAGTGAAGGCATTTCAAATTTAAGCTGCCCTACCCCAGACATGCGCCAGGGGAAATTTTACCCTGTTTATTCATTGTTTCTTCCCTCCCCCTTGGAGACGGACCACTAAATGTGACATGGCCTTCAATGTGTGGCTTCCTGTGACTAATGAAGGGAGAAGAGTGGCTACAAATGACCCACTAAGCAGCTGCACCAATCACTACCACTTCACAGAGCCAGGAGAACTGCTGATTTCTCCCTGCAGCATCCCCCTGCCCCAGTCTGAGGGGCGGCCAGTCTCAGCCTGGATGTATGGATGCCAGGCATGACCTCATCCCCTCCCCCTGAGGGCAGTGGAGAAACTCTGTCTCCTGTGGGTCCTGTTGGTGCTTGCCTGTGTGTGCCCCAAGGCTGAAGAAGGATTGGTGGTGTTGAACCTGAAATGCTTTCCTCTGGATGAACATTGAAGTACAAATACTTGCTTCTGGCAGTGCAAGCATTTATCTGGAATGGTATCGCCTGAATCAAAACTCTTCTCTCTCCTCCCTCTCCAACTTATGGTTTGTGCTGCATGTTTGATATCCTTAGTAGCCAATGGCCCACTGAGAATCTCCCTCTCTGACTGCAGTGGCGTCTTCTCACACCATGGAAATGCAGCCATCTCTTCCAAGTTTCCAGGGCAGGTGTGTTTAGATCTTCAAAAGCCATGGGGACACCCAGGTCCCACTGGCTCAGTGACATGTCAGTGAGATGTTCACGGAGCCCATCAGGAATTTTGGCCACAGTCCTTCAAACTGTGCCCCTAACTGAGAAGTAATTTTTGTAACAAGCTTACCAATGAGGAAAGCTCTGATTTTAATCTTTCAGCAATTAATAGCTGATACACACCTAGTTTTAACTGATGACAACAGCATGGACAATTTACACAGGGAACCTTCTGAAGCATTGCTTCGGTGTTGCTTTCTGAGCACCCCATGATTGCTTGCACACTGGCAACAAAGCTGTAAAGGACATTTCTGTCACTCACTGGATGCTGGTCACATGGGGATTCCACATGAGCTCCTGGCTGACGGGTGCATGTTGTCTGCACCCTGAACACACACACACACGCACACACACACACAATCTCTATGAGCTCAGGAAGGGATAAGGCCGTCCAGAGCCTTGGCTGAAAAGAAAAGAAACAAAGGTTTAACTGCAGGCAGTGAGGGAGCAGGTGATGGCTCTGTAGCCAACTGGGCTGAACTATTCCAGCTATGGAGGGAGACATCACCGCTTGGTGCCTGGACTGGGATAAAATGACTGTCTGCCCAGTGAGAGAACAGCAGGTCCTATCATCAGTGTGTGAGTCCTTACCCACTGGGTGAACTGCCCTGCAAACATGTTTCTTTTATTTGTTTCCTCAGTGGCATGGCTTGTGTGGCATGCACTACTTGAGATAACACTGAGAAGACAAAACGCAAAACTTCAGCAGATATATTGGCATCCTCAGGCCAGCAGTGCTTGTACTTAGGCAGGGGACTTAGGAAAGGCACAGCAGGTGTAGTTGCTCTGCAAGGTGGATGGGTGCCGTTGGATGATGTGTCCCGAGGCGCTCAGGCCTAGCTGGCCCTACGACTTTCATCAGGACTCTTTCAGGCAGATCCACCAGTGCTGTCCCACTAGCCAGGTGTACAGGCTGCACCATGGGCAGCGTGCACATCCTGGTCAGAGCTGCAGAAGGGAAACCTCAAACTCCTACCCTTGTATGTGCAAGGCAGGCAGCTGCGCCTGGCCAGCTTCCATGGCAGCCACAGCTTGTTTATACCTGCTGGGACTGCTTCCCAGTCAGAATGGGCAGTGAGAGCTGGCCCCTTGAGTATGTATGCTGTACTTCTGGAAAAGACGCTTCTTGACAGTACTTTCTGTTTTTTGAGAATATTTCACCTGGAGTTTGCAAACTGCTTTCCTCAGGAGGTCTGGACTTTCTGTTTATAATCTTCACTGAGGGAATTCTCCTCCTTGGGGAGCATTTTTAAAGGTGTTGCTGGCAGCAGGTGGTTGTCTGGGGATGACACAGTGGCCTGCTGCTGTCCTCTCTCTGCAGCCCCTCCATTTTGTGGGAGGTCACCGAGTGAGGGGGAAGGAAATGACCCTTTGGGGCTACAAGGAGAGAAGAGAGCAAGACCAACATGGAGCTTTGGGGTGTCCTGCCCACCCTTTGTTCAGGTGAGATGCCCTTTAGTGCATTATATCATTACTAGACCCTTGCAGGTATCAGCCCCATGAAGTGCTTAAGTCAGTTACAGCAGTAAACTCTGTAATGTAATGTAGCACTCAGCTAGATGGAGGGTTTTCCAGTAGTGCGTGCTTCAGCAATGAATCTATCAAGTACGTTGCTGACACGGACAGGCTGAGAAATGAAATCTCAGAGATGGAGGGGGAAGACTCTGCCCTAAGACTGAACAAATGGAGGCTGTGAGGCAGGATTACATGAACTGACTTGTTGAGGAAACCCTCAGTCAAACTCTGTGAGAGTGAGTGACCATAAAGAAGACATAAAAGACTCTGGGTATTGAGTTTGCTTAGCATCTGTCTCCAAAGGTGCAGCTACAGAGGCATTATCATTAGGCAGCTCCACTGACTGCAGAGTTCTGGATGTCTCAAGACCAGATCCACAGAAAGCTTTCTTTATTTGCTGTCAAATCATAAAAACGCTCTGGGCTCTGGGAATATGGGGCCAGAGGATGCATGTTCATTCAGAGACACAAAGGTGTCCAAGCAGTGCTCCGATCCATGCAGGGACTGCAGGCATTGGGGCAGCATTGGTACTTGAGGCACTTGGGAAGGAGACAGCGAGGGAAGAAATGGCGCCAGGTAGGAAAAAAAAGAAAAAGGAGAAAGAGAAGCAGGCTGAGAAGTGATTTTCGGAAGAAAGCCTTTCTGTCCAGGGAGGGATGGCTCATGGAGCTCACAACAGTGGAATGCTGGGGCACCCTGTGGCCAATTCCTTTCAGTCCTGTGGCAGCACTGTGGGCTCACTGTGCTGGCTGATGGCAGTCACTGGCAGTTGGTAAATGCTGTGCTGTGCCTGGTCTTAATTGATGAAGTTGTGTTCCTTTCTTATTTTCTTTACTTTTCCTATTCTACACGTCCTTCAGCATGGAGGAGAGAGGAAGTGGTGTTACAGTGTTGCTTATTTCCAACCACAAGTACTAAAGCTTCAAAGAGTTGTGGCCCATAGCAGAATGAACTTCTATGGCTGCCACTGTTGCTGTGACCGAATGTCTTCCCCAGTGCTGTGCTTTTTCCTGCATGCATGTGCCTGTGTGTGTGCCACAAGGACATGGGAGGCCACAGCCACAACAGGTAGCATGGTATTAAGCTGACCCATGCTGTGACTCTGTCCCAGCAGATGTTGGTAAAAGCCTTTTTTCCTTCTGGATTCACTGAGAAAATGATGTGAGGGCTAGCAGCTCTTGCGTAGTGTGCCCTTCAGCATCCCACCAGAGCATGCAGGCAATGGTCCTGTATGGGCATAATCAGCCAGAGCCAGTTGGGCGCCTTGTACCTGTGCAGGGTCTGGGCACATGTCCCAGGCCATGGCTACCACAGCTTTGTGCCAGAGACAGAGTGCTCAGTTGAGTCACAAGGCTGGGGCTATCAGCTGGGGACCCCTGTTGTGTCCCTTAGACTGAAACCCACACCTGTCATGGGTACACTTTGCCACAGCACAAGACACAAGAAGATCCCAAAAGATCCCAAACCAGTTAGTGATGCTTTTCTGGTGGAGCTAATGAGACTTGACATGCAAACACTGAGTGAAAAGTGCATCAGAAAGGTGCCTGGTGCCAGGGCTGCTCACCTCTGTGTAGGTGTCAGCTCCACTGTGACCTCCACTTACTAGTCCTGTTGGAGGGCTTGCACAGCAGAGCAGCTCCAGGGCAAGAACCAGGCCCAAGAGGCTTTGCAGGACCCCACCGCAGCACTGCAGTGCAGGTGGGCACGTGTGTAGATAATGCTGTGCACACGCATATGTATGTGTGGCCACGCTTGAGTCTCTCAGACCCTTGTGGGGAGCATGACGGGGTGGACCTGAGTCCTGCAGTAGCCCTGGCCACCAGCTGGCTAGACCTGTGTCCAGGGGCTCCTGCTCTGCAGTTAGACCTGCCTTCTGCTTCTCTCAGCCTCCTGTGGGAAGGATCCTTGTTCTGTTTTTTCACTGTCTAGTGGCCTTTGTAAATTCTGAAATTACAGAAACTCATTTCATTGCAAATGGAATTCCTTTCCAAGAAAAAAAAGTAAAGAAAGAACAGGCTTGGTTTTTTTGTTTGTTTGTTTTTTTTTTTTGTTTTTTTTTTTATAGAAACAAACTACTTGGTATTAGGGACTTCTAGCATCTAGTATCCACCAAAGTCTGCAATGCCTGCATTGAAGCTTACTTCTTTAAAAAGGAGAGGAAAAAGAAAAGAGAGGGAGAGAAATAAAAGCCTCCTCCCCTTGAAAAATGCATACATAAAAAAAGAATACTCGTAAAAATAACTGTTGAATTGCCTTTGAAAGTAGGGGATAACATCTGTTGCCAAACAGATGAAAATGCTTCTTAAAATGTGTATGTTTTGTATTCTTTTTTTCTAGTAGGAAAAGAACAGACTTGAAATCTTGGTGTTTTTTCCTTAGTGCTGTGTGTTGCTTTTGTGTGTTATAATATTTGAATGTAATTACAGCAGTGCCAATTTGCCAAAGATGTCAAACATTATTTTGGGGATTTTGTTCTGGGTTTTGGTTTTGGGAGCAAAAAGGGAGGTGGGCTGGGGAGCAGGGATGATAAGGCATGGGTCAAAAGGGGAGGGAAGGCATTTGAAGATTTATTTTCTTTATTGGTTTGGTTTTTTTTTTCTCAACTCTTTCTTGTCAATACTGAAATTTGTGATTTTATTCTAAGTTAAATGGTTGATTGCAACATTTTTATTTTTAGATTAGTTGAAGAAACATGCAATAAGATTGGCGTAGTTCAATATCTGTGTGTCTTTTCATGAGAGTGACTGTTACTTGTGGACATTTGGTTTTATGTAACCTTTATGTGAGATAATTATTTGTAAATATTTACCATAATTTTATTTGTTCCTAAAATAAAAGTAATTTTTTTTAAGTTCAAGACGCCTGATTTCACTGTTGTTTTCATCCTGTATCCTGGACCCTGAGTCACCATGCAAATGGTAAGGTTTGTGCTAGTAAGGCTTGTCCAGGTCCTCAGATGTTCTCAGTCCTGCAGGCGGGCTGATGTCCTGATGAAGCAGAGACAACTTCTATGCTAGCCTCATATGCAAACTGGAATGGTTTGGTAGCTGCAGGATTAATCTTGCTAACTACTATACTATAAAACCCCTCATTAAAACAAGCTATATCTAATGACTGATGAATTATGTATTCTCGATGAGTTACATGCAAATGCATCTACATTTGGATGCAAAGGCATATGTGGGGGCTTCTTTTTGGTGCTACTGATGTTTCTTCAAGCTGACCTTTGTCTCCATCTGCCACGTCGTGCAGCAGTTCTGCGCTCCTCCAAGTGCATGCATGTGCTTGGTACTGCTGTCTGGTGCGCATGACCAGAGACAAACCTCTTGCGTAGCCTTGGGTTGTGAGAAATTCACTTGGATCATCATCACATGTGTTCTGCTTGTATTGGCCAGTGTGGCTGCAGCACCCCAAACACCCAAGCACTGGGTTTGTGAAACAATGGTGAGGGAATATTCATTTGAATTGACACAAGTATCTGTTTGGACTGAACTCCCATATTCTCTGTCTTCATTTTAACAGTATTTTGGCAACTTGAGGTAGCTAGAAGTTGCAAATTTTAGTTGACGTAAAACAAATAATGGTGAATGTGTCCAGAACTGATGCTCTTACCTGTTTTGAATTCCTAGTGTTTTACTAATGGTGCTTGTACTTAGTCTGGCTGGGGTGGCATTAATTCTCTTCCTAGCAGCCATTATTTAACGACAAATATAGAGCTGCCATGGTCTATATTTGTGGCTAAAACAGTGCTTAGAACACATTGATGTTTAGCTCTTGCTGGGCAGGCTTGCACATCATCACATCTTTGCTTCTTTCTCAGAAAGCAGACTCAGGGTGCACAATAGGCTAGCATGTCACACAGCCGGAGGGCTGAACCCAAATGACTGAAGGGATGTCTGTGCTATTCAGTGTTGTGCTCAGCAATAAAACTGTGGAAAGGACATGCTCCTAAGCAGCTGTTGCTCAGGGACTGTCTGGGCACCATCAGCCCATTTGTGGGACTTTGCATCACTTGGTTTTGATTTCCCCCCTCCTTCACTCAGTAAACGGTATTTGTCTCAACCCCTGAATTATTCTCACTTTTGCTCTTCCTATTATTGCCCCCACTCAGTTTTTTGGGGGGAGGGAGTGGGTGGCTGGGTGGATGCTGAGCTGTGTCGTGGTTTAAACCCAGTCAGGCAACTTGTTCACTCACTCCCAGTGAGTGGTGCCGGGCTGACAACAATCGAGCCCGCCCCCCCCTCCCCCCCCGGGGCTCTCCCCTTCCCTGCTCCTGGAGGAACGGGGAGGAGGATGAGGAGGATCAAAAGAGTGCAACTCCTACAGGTTGAGACAAGAACAGTCCAGCAACCAATGTACAACACAAATCACCTCCACTACCACCACCGACAACAATGATAAGAGAAAACAACAAGGGAAGAGAATACGATACCACTGGCCAAGAAACGAGTCCCACCCGGAACCCGTGCCCTTCCGGGTAACTCCCAGTTACCCCCCACCCCGGGCATGACGTGCTGTGGTATGGAATACTTCCCTGGCTAGCCTGGGGCAGGCGCCCTGTCTCTGCTTCTTCACGGCTTCCCCTCTTCCCTGGCAGAGCATGAGCCTCACAAAGTCCTTGGTCAGGGTAAACATCACTTAGCAACAACCGAAAACATCGGTATCACCAGCGCTGTTCCCAGGCTGGAAGCCAAAACACAGCACTGCACCAGCTACCACAAACGAGAAACATGACTGCTACTGCTGAACCCAGGACAGCTGTTATCCACATTAAACCCACCACAGCAACATACTCATGATGAACATTAACATCAGTTCTGACAATTGAAGTCCAGGGAGCTAGGGAGAATGGTGCAAAGCCATATTATTTCTGTGTACCCATACCATACATTTTAGTCTTAAACCTGAGAAACAGAACTCATGGAACTTTCCACAATTCAGCAAATAATTGTAGATAAATAAAATCACAGTCTAATCACAGACAATATGCAGAGAGAGGCAGAATTTAGTTGACCAGTAGTTTGCAACCACTATTTACTTGAGCCCCAGCAGGCTTCAGCTTTGGAAGAAGCCTGTAATCTCTGCTCTGGCATCACAAAGTGGGGATGCTTTCATGCAATAGCATTTCAGAATGGAGTGGGTGTTCTTGCGCTGAGTCTGCAGAATCATGGAATGGACTTGAGAACAAGTGCTCAAAAATCAGATTTCTGTAATGGTCAGGTTCATCCAGCAGTGCTTTTCCAGCCAGGCTGTATGTACCATTTGACTCGATGTGTTCCCTGCTCTGTCCCCAGATTTCTCTCCTGCCATTGGTCACCAACCATTCTCCATGCACCATGCCCACCCTGCAGCTCTCTGGAAAACAGGGCTTTTGGGAACACCTCTTCATGTTCTGTGCCCTGTGCAGGCAGAAGTGGCACTGCCCACCTCATCCCTCCAGGCAGGTGTTTGCTGTTGTCGTCTCCATCAAAACACTGGTGCCCTGAGCAACCTGGTGTCACCAAAGGGGGTGGGAACCCCCTGTGCTCCCTCTGAGCTCTGGGACACTCAACTTCTCATAGGCAACATCTGCTGGTGGTGATGCCTCCGGGGGAGGGAAGAAAGCAAGCCCTCAGCCCTTCAGAGCCCACTGCGTTGAAATGGATGGCTTACTTTGCAGGCTGGTGCTCAGAGGCCACACTCATTGAATGTCCTACGGCAGGGAATGTTCCAGTGCAGCTCCAAGCACTTCATGAGGAGGGGAGAAGGTGGATGAACCCAACCACCTTTCACTTGAGGGCCTGTGGCAATGCCTCGGCAGCCTTAAGGAGAGACTCATGACACTGCAGCAAAGGGACTTTGCAGAAAGGTCAAGTGGTCACACCAGGAGCCACATTGTGGCAGTCCTCGCCTTGCAACAATGTGCTAGGGGTAGGGATTGCCATTCCTGGGTCTATATTTTTCTACTTCCGGTGTTTCTGCTGTCTTTCAGACATGCTAGGTTAAGAGAGAAGCAAATTGTTTGTACTGCAGCAGGCAGGCAGTGCCTGCTCCTCATTATGTCCTCCCACTTCTGTATGTGAAATGCCACGTCAGCCTGCTGGCAGGAGAACAGTGGGATTAGACCTGACAAAACTGCAGTGAGAGGCACAGGATCTTTTTGTCTCTCCAGGTGTGAGGCTCCATACGGCTTCATTCAGCAAGAATGACCTTCAAGGATGCAAATACAATTTTAGCTCAAGCCTCCATACAAATGGCCATTGTTTAAGATGCCTGGCAATTGTCATTTAAACTTTTAATGACTAGGAAACAAAGACCCTTGGTTAAGCAAAGTGTCTCTGTATTGTAACAGATTTTGCAAACAAGGGGAATATGCAGCCCATCCAGGAAAGTCAGAAGTAGAGATAGCGGTACACAGGAGCTGGTACAAAGGGATCAAAGTGACAGCCCCTTTGCCAGGATTCCTGCAATGGGCCATGATGGCAATGAGCAGGAACATCTGGAAATAATGTCATAGACAGCTGGTAAGAAATTGTGGCTTCTGTTTCAGGATTTCATGACCTATTTTCATAATCAAATAAAGCCCAAAGTCTTGAAATGCCTGAGGGAGAAAGAAAATTCTTTGTCTGTGTATATACACTCTTGGAGCTATTATAAAGCGACCTTCAGGGCAGTGTTTCCAAAACAGTGGGGCTACTGACCATACCCAGATGGTGAATTGAAAAGTATGCTCCAGCAGACACCCAGCTAGATTGACTTCTTCCTGCCTTCAGGCTCGTGGTGTTTCTCACTGTCCTGCGTTCAGCAACCGTGACACTCACCCATTCACCTCTCCAAAGGCCCTACCGGACAAGAGGCTTTGAGCATACCTGAAACTGGATCTCATGCTCCTGCTTCAAACTGAGCAGTAGGCATTGAAAGTGTAGCCAGAACTGCAGAGCTAAAGATTGTCACCATGAGCACAAGAAACTGACCCACTCACTGCAAAACAGGATTGAGGGAAGATGATCATTTTCCCTGGGACTTTTGCAGAGGGTCCACAGTGTTAGAGCATGGTAAAGGAACAAGGCCCTTGAAAGTAAAGCAGTAAAAAATACTGCTGTTTGAGTCAACAGGACCTTATTTTGAGGAAGATGCTAGAAAGCTGAGGGGGAACAATAGTGTTTTGCTGACAGTAGCAGGAAAGCGACTGCACCAAGAAACACACTCCATAGAGCAGAACCAGGAGCAGGTGAGAGAAGAGGAACCAGAACCTGATCTTTAAGGTCCCTTTGCACCCAAACTATTCTATGATTCTACAAACTTGGATACAAACCAATTGGATTCTGGTACGACTGATGCAAGAGCCTCCTCTCTGGCCATAGCCCCAGATTCTGCTCTCGGTGTGATGGGATGACCTTGCCAACACCTAAGCTCCCACCCAGTGGCTTGATCATGATTGCTGCAGTGGAATGAAGGAAGGAATCAGAAGGGAAAAAGTAAGAAAAAATCGTGAACTTAATAAGAAAATCAAAGCTGTGCACAAAAGCAAAGCACAGCAGGAAGTTCATCCCCTGCTCCCCAGTGGCAGCCAGACATCTAGTCACTCAGAGAAAGCAGAGCCTCAGCACACATAGACAAGTTTCAGAAGATCAATGACATAATTCTGAACATCCTCTCTTCCTCCTTCTTTCCTTGAGGTTTTATGATGAGCATGACATCATCTGGCGTGGGATAGTGCCTAACCCTGGCCCATTTGCTGGTGGGGAAGAGTGAGAACCAGAGAAGCCACTGATACGAGGCAAGCACTGCTCAGCCGTAGCTGCTGCTGGACTCCCAGCCACCCTTCTGATGTCTCTAAGAGCCTCTATCACCTCATAGTGCTGGGAAAGTCACGCCTGGTATGAGACTGCTAAATTCTGGCTCCTAACTCTATTAAACCCACTGTAAACACTGATAACACTTTAAAATAACAGTCCATTCCAGCAGAAATGTTTAATTAGAGTGGAACTGACAAATGGAGTCATCATGATTAATGTTATTATAATGAACACATCTGCAATTTGGTACAACACACAGAAATGTCTGGCTTCCCAGGAAACCCTCAGATACAGAGGGTGTCCTTTAATATTCATAGAGATATAATAATTCCTCTGAAGGAATTTTATCGTAATTTAGCATGAATTAATGTCCATTTATCACACTGTGTTACCCAGTGCAGCAATTCATCTAAATCTTATACATGCAGTGTAGACTTGTCTAAGAACACCCCATAATAAAGAAATCCTTTGAAGA
Source organism: Pezoporus occidentalis (assembly GCF_034315485.1). Lineage (NCBI taxonomy): Eukaryota > Metazoa > Chordata > Aves > Psittaciformes > Psittacidae > Pezoporus > Pezoporus occidentalis. The sequence continues at coordinate 50,703 of NW_026915105.1, read as the reverse complement.
AATATGTTTGCTGTAGGTCATTAATGCTCTGTGTGCTAAAAGGCCTTTACATTAAACTAAGTTAAATAAACTCTTATTTAATATATCAGTGTAACTTTTTCATTAACAAACATATTAAAGCCTTTTTCATTTATGTACAGCTGATGCAAGCATATAATAGTAAAACGTTCAATTAGCAGAGCAAAATATAACTTGGAGTGTCTATATGGTAAGAAAATGCAAGAGAAGGCAGGGGTTTGACACACCAACCTCCTATCTTCTGGTAACTGTGCATTGGTCCGCCAAGAACTTCACAGAATGATAGAATCCTAGAATCCAAAGTTGGAAGGGACCTCAAGGATCCTCTGGCTCAACCTTTCTAGGCAAGCATAAGCTAGACTAGATGTCTAGCACCATCTTAACAGTGTCCAGCACTGGGGAGACCACCACTTTTCCAAGCAGATTATTCTAGTGGCTGGTTGTTCTCATTGTGAAAAAATTTCCTGTTGTGTCCATCCAGAATCTCCCCAGGAATAACTTGTGCCCATCACCACTCACCTTTTCTATTGGACTCTTTGTAAAAAGGGAGTCTCTGCCTTCTCTGTAGCCACCCTTTAAATACTGGAACGTGGTGATAAGGTCTCCCCTGAACTTTCTTTTCTCAGGGCTGAACAAGCCCAGCTCTCTTAGCCTTTCTTCACACGGCTGCCCAGTGCTTGGATCAGGTCTGTGGCCCTTCTTTGGACCCTCTCCAGCTTGTCCACATTTTTTTTCTACAACAGGGACCAAAACTGAACACAGTATTCCTCATGTGGCCTGAAAGGCAGTAAGCAGAATGGGGCAGTGACATCTTTATCTCTGCTGGTGATGCCTTTTTTGGTGTTCCCCAGCCTCCTGCTGGCTTTCTTTGCCACAGATTCACACTGTTCACTCCTATTGAGCTTGTGTCCCCCAGGACCTCCAGATCCCTTTCCAAACAGCTGCTCTCAGCCAAGAAGATACCAGCCTATGCTGCACTCTTGTAGAACTTGCAGTAGGTTTATCTATATAGCCTGGCTCTGGGGTTTGCCACACAGGTTGTTCCAGGACAACAGCTGCCAGGAAGGGGTAAAACCCCACAAAGGAGGTTTCAGGCTGTCCTGGGCACACACAATTTTCTATATCGGCAGAAGCTGTCCAAGCTTCTGTGCTTGCCTCCCTCCACACACCCCTTGAAACAATATGACTTGCCATGGGTGCTTCTGATCAAGGCACCCTCTGCCACACACATTGGTGCTTTAGTTCAGTTTGCAAGCTGATTCTAAAGTGGCTCCACTCCCTTCCTAGTGAGGGGAACTGGAACTGCACATTCAGCACACTCCAGCACACTCCAGCCCTGATGGGATATGGGCATCATGGTAGAGAAGGACTGTGGTCCCATGTGGGGCAGTCCCATCACCGGCAGTCTCCACTCCCAGTGAGGAGCACTTATGTTGGCATGGGGGCTCCTGCCTATGTGCCAGCCCCATTCCTCATGCAAGGACTGTGGGGAACCCTGGCAGCAGAGCCCTGAGGGTCAGAGCCAGAGTAGGTCTCCTCGATCTGTGTAACAAGTCCCCAGAGCAGTGCCTCACTGGTGTCTCCTTCAGAAACGGCTTGGAAGATGCTCTTGAAATAGACTCCAACAAAGCTTCTATAAGGGTGTTTTTCTTGATTCTCATGTTCAAATTATAGTTACACAAGATTTCTGTGGTGGCTGTAATATTCTTCATTAGGAGTTTTTAAGGAAAATAAGAAAACTTCTCATACAGGTAGAGGAATAATCTGCCTTCATTCCTGCCACCTGCCTTCCATTTACATGTGTGTAATCAAGAGAAAGAGAGGTGTTGGCTGTTCTTGGCTGGAGGAGAAACCTTAGTTAGTTAGTGGTCCTCTTCTGGGACTGACTGGCTGGTCCATCAGTGGGAAATGTAATAAGGCATGCAAAGATCTAGATACAATCACGGAATCGTAGAATTGTTCAGGTTGGAAGTGACATTAAAGAGCATCCAGTTCCAACCCCCTACCATGAGCAGCGACGCCTTCCACTAGAAGGCCCCATACAGAATAGTGACTGAAAAAACCAAGGGATGTATCCCAGCTTTTGGAGCCATATGATTATTACAACTTAGGCTAGAAAAATACCTAATATAAAAGGAGGAGAGTAGCCTGTTCTGTGTGAATCTTAATGGACAAGCCTGATGGTTGAAGAAGAGCTCCATGCCTGTTTAATTGGCTTTTATGAAAATGTCAGTGCACAGAAATCCCTGTTTGCAGTATAAAAACCCAGTTTAATACTTTACTTTCTTGATGCAGAATTCTTCTAAAAATCTTTCATCTTGCTTGTCACAATGTGCTCTGCATGTACTACTTTGAGAGGCTGTTAAATAAACCAGAAGGCTCAGGATTGTTTGGCTCATAGACTGACTTCAGGACCATGAGTTTAAATTCACTGCCTGAAAACATCGCAGTGATTACCAGGCTATAAAAGGTGCAAAATGAAATAAACTTAGAGTACCTGCTCAGGGGGAAATGGAGGAGCAAAAGCTTTTGAATACCAATCAGAGAATCCAACACATAAAACAACAGGAGGATAAAAGTTCTGGAAAATGGAGTGCTCAGAGCAGAAAAAAAAAAAAAAAAAGAAAAAGGAGTAAGATTTTTATATCTGAGTTTCTTTACAGCAAACAAATGGTGACAGTGTTGGGTGCTGTCCTCTGAGAACACCCAACTGAAATGCCTGCATGAAGAACATACATTCCGTTTGTCCCTTGACTATTAGGTCACAGATACTGAAAAGAAAATCTTTGCTATATGCATCTTGCCAACCCTCCCACTGACACCAATGGAAAATGTGCTGGCACACACATTTTCCATTGCTTAGAAGTTTCTCGCTTCTAAGAACAGCTTCACTCTGTCCTTCCAGTTTGCCACCAGCCAGCACATGGAGGAAGAGAAGGAGAAGGTGGAAGAGAAGGAAAATGAAAAGGAGGGGGAGGAGAAGGAGAGATGAAAGTTTCTTGTGGCAGAGGTTCCGTGGCTGGTGACTGTGCAGGGCCTTGTCTGGTGGACCCTGCTGTTCACTGGACTCTGAGACAAGGCTACAAAATGAGCTTGGTCACTTGGTGGGCTTTTTTTTGGGAAAGGGTAGGTTGGTTAGTTGGTTGATTGGCAGACATTTTTTGCAACACATTGGCCTCTCATAGATGAATTTTAGCACTTAGGGAAGTGAAGTGGCTTATCTTATTACGTGTGTTAAACACAACGAAGCTTTTGTAAGCAATATAGGAACTGCCTAAACCATCAACTCCCAGCAACTGGGAAGTTGCATGGCTGAAGGATTGCTCTGAACACCCATTTGTCTTTTGGTCCTTCCTTCATTATCCCATGCCAGCTGCTGCATAGATGGGGTACAACTCAGTGCAGAGGTTTAATCAGTATGGCACTGTTAACCCTGTGCAACCATAGAATCATGGAATAGTTTAAGTTGTAAAGGACCTTAAGATCAATTAATTCCAGCCCCCTGGTATTGGCAGGGGTGTCTCACACTCGATCAGGTTGCTCAAAGCCCATCCAAACCTGGCCTTGAACACTACCAGAGGTGGGGCAGCCACAGCTTCTTTGGGCAACCTGTTCCAGTGCCTCACCACCTTCACAGTATAAAACTTCTTCCTTAGATCTAACCTGAACTTCCCCTGTTTAAGTTTAAACCCATCACCCCTTGTCTTATTGCTCCAGTCGATGCTGAAGAGTCCCTCTCCAGCATCCTTGTAGGTCCCCTTCAGATATTGGAAGGCTGCTATGAGGTCTCCATGAATCTTCTGTTCTCCAGAATGAACAGCCCCAACTTTCTGAGCCTGTCTTCATACAGGAGGTGCTCCAGTCCCCTGATCATCCTCGTGGCCTCCTCTAGGCTTCCTCCAAGAGTTCCATGTCTTTCTTATGTTGGGGACACCAGAACTGTACACAGAGCTCCAAGTGGCGTCTCATGAGAGCAGAGTAGAGGGGCAGGATCACGTCATTTGACCTGCTGGTCACACTCCTTTTGATGCAGCCCAGGATGCAGTTGGCTTTCTGGGCTGCAAGCACACACTGCCAGCTCATGTTCAGTTTCTCTTCATCTATTTAATTTCCTTCATATGGTACTAATAGCAATCAAACTCCACTGGCTGTTCTCACTCTCCTCTGGAAACAAGTGTCTCTATGTACCTCATCCAGAAGAGGTCATCCTAGAATTAAACTTCAGGCAGACAACATGGCATTTCCAAGGGGATGGAGGGAAACAGCAAGCAGCTTTAAGCTTTCATGCTCACTCCATCACTCTTTCAAGCACATGATAGAAGAAGAGCAGCAAACTGGAACCAAAATGAGCTGTGCAAACTTTGTAGTCTGGGAGAGAAGCAATGGAGGCCTGAAGACACCTTGCTGGATTGTCCCCAGATTGTAATCGCGTAACACATTTAATCTGAAACAGAAGTATCTCTGAGGAATGGAGGCAATATTGACTCACAGTCCTAAAGATACTAAAAACACAATGGAGTTTTATCATTTCTTTCTAAGCATAACTTGAGTAAGCAAAGCAGGGATGGGTAAATACCTCCTCAGTCATCCAAGCCATAGCACGCATTTCAGATACCAGCAGAGGCTCAGTTCAGGTCAGGACATTCCTCCTACTGCTGATAACAAGAACAGGTTCCTACAGACCAGCAGCTGTAGCATGGAGTGGGGCAGAAAAGTCAGGAGTGTGGCACTTTGGAATCAGCAAATCAAGGTTAATTGTGTGCAGGTTGATGCCATCATCCCTAACTGAAGTGGTGCTATTGCCATTGATATATGGCAAACAAGGATTTGGTTTATGTTAACCAGTCCTGGTTGCTGGCTGGAAGATAAAGTTTTTCCAGCTGAAAGAACAAGGGAAGATTAATATAAAAACTAATGTGATGCTGAGGGCAAACAGCATTTTTTTTTGGTTCAGACAAGGACCAAAAGCAAAGACGAGACATGAGAGGACCAGACAAGACAGGACCAGAGCACCTGAGCAACTCAGATATGTGACAGGTCTTCATTTTATTCTGATCCCTTTCTTACTATTAGGAGAACTGAGGTCTGCAATAGTCTACTGAATTCAATGACTGCTATATTCAGCGTAGCACCAAACAGTTCAGATTCCCTGCTGTCCAGGGCTGTTTTCTTGAGACTACATGGCCAAAAGCAAAAAAGATGCTGCCAAAGAAGTGGCTAGGAGGTGCTTAGTGGATGATGGTACTGGGGCTCTGGAGGCACACAGATGATGCTTTGAGATACTCTGACCTACAGATCAACACCACTACAGCAACATTAAGATCAGCACCTCTGATAGATGGGCTGAATGTGGCTCTTATGTCTATCCTGTGGCTGTGTGGAACCATGGCAGCCACAGACTAAGCTAATTCTCTTGAGTACCACTACAAGACTAGGTGCCAGGAGAAGGGCTGAAAACAGATGAGAGATTCATAGGATCATAGAATCATAGAATTAGCTAGGTTGGAAAAGACCTTTACAATCATCAAGTCCAACTATTACTCCAGAACTGCCGAGACCACAATTAAACCACATCACTGAAGGCCTTGTCTACACAGTTTTTGAACACTTTCAGGGACAGTGATTCCACCACTTCCTTAAGAAGCCTCTTCCAAGCACAAAATTGTAGAGGTTGGAAGGGATGTCTGGAGTTCATCTGGTCCAACCGTCCTGCTTAAGCAGGACAACCTCAAGCAGGCTGCCCAGGACCACACTCAGATGGCTTTTGAATATCTCCAACGATACAGACTCCACAACCTCACTGGGCAACATATGCCAGTGCTTGGTCACCCTCACAGTGAAAAACTGTTTCCTAATGCTCAGAGGGAGCGTCCTGTGTTTCAGTGTGTTCACATGGCCTCTGGTCCTGTCATTGGGCATCACCGGAAAGAGCCTGGGTCCTCCGTCTTTGTTCCACAGATGAGGCATTTGTACACACTGATGAGATCTGCTGGAGCCTTCTCTGCTCCAGGCTGAACAGTCTCAGCTGTCTCAGCCTTTCCTCATAAGTGAGATTCTCCAGCCCAGCATCTTATTTGCCCTTCAGTGGACTAGGGCGCCAAGAGCTGGACATAGAGGAAGTCACTGCAGAGCTCAGATTTCCAGATCCAACCTTGACACTGTCACTCCCTCACATGAAATATTTGTTGATTGGTTTCACTGGATTTCTCCCTCAGTAGTTATTTAGCTGTGAGCAGGTGCCACTGTGTGCATGATTTTTCAGTATATTATCACTTCTTCGTATAACCAATAAAAATATGAATGAGAAGATCTCAGCTGATTATTTGCATTTTATTATACCCAGACACCAATATTTACAACCTTATAAAATTAAGCATTTTAAGACACAACCATAACATAATAGCATTTAAAAGATGCTTTTTGCCTTATTTGTTGTTGTTGTTGATAATGATGATGTGATTTATGTTTTTAAATACTCATCTTGCAGTTTTCTGTATCTTGCCATGCATTTCACAAATAGCTTGCAAGCTGCCCTAGTTGTACATCCTTCCTGTTGCATTACATCCAGTTCTCACTAGCTCATACCACTTCTTTGGATAGAAAGTGTTATACCCCCAGCTAACAAAACAATTCTCTACCATATTCATCTATTTCACAATTATAAATGGAAGACTCAAAACTGCTATGTGTGTTGCTTACTAATCCAGAACTAATGTGACCAATATGAAACTCTGTATATTCACATACTGTCACTGGAAGAGTAGCACTGAATGCAGTGGAGGTTTTATACTGTACAGGAAAAAAAAAAAGTAAATATAACAATCAGCTCCAGTGTAACAACTAAAATAAGTTTTAATTGTTTTCCCTTCACTTATATTTTCTGCTTGGCTGACTCTGCTTATGGCTTCTGGAAAGGCCAGCTCATCAGTTTTTGTTTTAATCAAGAACAGTAACTGTGTGAGTTATAAAAACACAAGATGATTCTTTGCTGAATACGATAACTACTTCCAGAAAATGCAAAGTAGTTTTTGAAAGGTTTTTTGATTAGTAATTTGTAACACAGGTATCTGAGTAAACAAGGTCCCCAAGAGGAGCTGGGGATCCAGGCTCAAGGAAGGGTTTGCCCCCCATGTTCCTGGGAGCAGTGGATGCATTTTCGGAAGCATGTCTCTCATCGGGTACTGCTGGCTCAAGGCACTGCAGCTACTGCAGTTCTGCCTCTGTTCAGGATCAGAATGAGCATGATGAGAGTAGCACAGGCACCCCTCAGAAGGTGCTGTTGATCCTCGGATGCTGGGGCAGGAACTGAGGGCACATCACAGGTCCAGCTTACTTGAAACATTAATTCCCACCTTGACCTCGAGCAGGTGGCCCATAGCCCAAGGGTCACCTTCCTCAGGCACTGCACCAGGACCAGCCCCGTGTGCTTTGCCCTCCTTACAGAACAAAATCTGGGTGGCAGGACATGCCAAAACACTGGAGACTAACTGCTGGGGTGTAGGGAGGGGGCATCTTTTGGGGGAGATTTGCACCAAGGTTTTCAGCTTCTCTTGGAAACAGGTGAGGACTGCTTCACAAACTACTGCTGCACTGGCTGCTTCCTGCAGTATCTCAGCAGCTCACGGCCACCCTCGTTTGAAGGGGTTTTGTGGTGTTTGGTGGTTCAAGAGGCTTATTCAGCCCCTCTCCAGAAAGAGATGAGGATGAGCAAACCCTGACATCAGCAACAGTGTATGCCTTGCTACCATCACCCTTGTCCTTAAGAATCCATCCCTGTGAGCAGACTCATCCCCCCACTTGGTGGGGAAGCATTTGCATTTGTGCATGGTTTTCTTGTCCAGGTGGGGCAGAAAAGGGCCCTGAAGGGGAGAAGGCTGGGAGCACATGAAGAGGGGACAGAGGATAATGACAGAGAAAAGAGGAGGAAGCACCCTGCTGTTTTGCCAGGAGCTGTGCTGCAGTCCAACTGAGAAGAGGCAGACCAAGGTGGGACAAGGGCAAAATCTGACTACTGAGATGACTACTTTTTGTACCAATTTATGCTTAAAGCCTTTCTATTGTGAGTTTGATCTGCAGCACCAATCACATACTTTTGCAAAGCAGTTTGACAAGAAATGAAATGCAAAAATCAGTGGTGGATTTCAAGAAGAATAACATTTGACAAGGAAGAGCTAAGAGAAAACTCTGGAGGAGCTTTTGGCAGGGTAAGTGCAGCTACAAAGCGCATTAAAAAAAAAAAAATTTCTAGCAAGAATTCAACGCAAAGCATTACAAACTGTTGAACGGAGTGGAATGGAACAGTCTACCTCACTCTAAATATCAGGTCTGATTTCAATTTCATTATTAGCAGTGATTTGAATATCTAACCAGAAACTCTGAGGGACAAGATGACTGGATATTTTTTAATACACCTAGTTAAGTACTGCTGTATCCTGAAATCCTTTTGTTGTATACCTACCGAGTTATGAAATAGATTTAAGTGGATGAACTCTGGTGCAGGCTGCTCAGCAACGCATGAAGAAAAGAGTTGAAAGTGTAAAAGAAGTCAAATAGCTTTCTTATATACATTAAACTATTCATAAAGATAAAATTGTCTTTAGGTTTTCAGTTTACAATGTCTTTCTTATGAAAGTAAGAGGTGTCATCAATTCACAATCCATTGATTTTACTGCTTTGTGTCATTAGTGGGAACACATCAGGAACTGCACCCAGGACAGGCGCTAAGTTAAGGGGAAAAGTGGGAAACAGGAGAAGAAGTTTCTGGTTTTGCAACCAGAATGTTGCTTCTGCAGGGCTCTCCCTGCTCTGCAGGTGACCCAGTGCACAGGACAGAGAGGGAGCTGCCACTGGGTGGAAATTCACAGAGCCAAAGTGCACGAAGCTCATGGCATTCCTGAGGCTAAGTTGCACCCTGGCCATGATGGCATTTGTGGACTTTGGAAACAGTGTTGAACAAATTTATTAAACAGGGAAGATATTAATGCAGTTTCTTCATATCCATATCTAACTTGTAATTAAGGTACCCTGAAGTGTCAGAAAAATGGGAACCAGGAGGGCAAAACATTATACCCCAGGTCTATGCCGCCGTAAGTGGCCTATTTTCTGTAAATCTGAGCACACGGAATAAGTCATGGAGTAAAGCTTCATTAAACTAAGCCTGTGCACTCTCTGAATGCAGACAGAAGCCTAAATTTTGGAAGTCTGAAGGTGCAGCTTCAAATGTCAGGCACAGACCAAACCCATCCCAAAGGAAGTGTTCAAATACCCTCACCTAGCTTTGCTCTTGACATAGCTGCAAGTACCAGGGGGGCAGTAGGAACCGTGGTCTGGTTTGTGGTGCCCTCCAGAGAGCCACTTCTGCAAGCCCAGAGTAGCGCAGTGGTACAAGAGCAGTTGGGAACACAAATGAGGGACTCAGGGGAAGAGACCTCGCACCTGGACCCTCCCCAGGGCTGTCTCAGAAAAGGCTCAGGGACACAGAGGCAGCTAGTGGGCAGCTAGAGTCCATGCCCAAATGCAGGAGGACTGTGTGTATATTCCTGAGAGGATGTATACATATATTCCTGCTTGTGGACCTCTGTCCTACTCAGGCGAAGGAGCAGGATGAAGCCCCTGATGCTGTTTGTGCCCATGTGTGTGTTTAATGTGTCTGTGTCACCCTGTGTGGCTGTCTGTGCTCACATATATATATATATGTGGTACATACATGTGTATGTCTGTGCCACCCTCCTTCACTGCCTACCAACTTGTGAATCACATTCGATATTTCACTGCAACAGTGATTCATGCCTAAGATGCATGACCCCCTCCACAGCAACACTTCCCTCCAGCGTGCAAAATTTGCATCTGCACCATTTGTCTTGCCTAGTGCTAAAACTACCACATAGTCAATTTTGTCACTGCTGGCAGCAAGTTGGACCAGCTCAAACACAGGCAGCTCTTCAGGAGGTTTATGTCCCTCATGCAACAGTTTTCAGGGTTGTGTTTGAAAAGCAGTGCTCCTCAGAATTATCTGACCTACATGTGTGTTAGATGCATTAAATACACTTATGTATATGTATAGGAATGTGTCCCTGCTGTGAGGTGAGGCAGCTGTCCTCACTTCACAACGAGGAATGGAGGATCCCAGGCACTGGCCAAGTCTGCAAGGAACACCTGCCATGGAGTGGGCTTCAGATCACGCTTTCCACGTCCTACATTAACGTTGTAATTACCACATCCTCATGTGCCATATGGTGCTGGCAGCCCTTTTTCTGCCTGCTGTACAGAAAAGCATGTGTTAAACACCCTAACTTCAACATATTAACTAACCTAAAATAAGTATAGAGCTAAAACAACAAATAGAGTGGTTCAATGTTGCTAGATAAAGGTAGAGGTGGCCAAGCTAATTCTCTAACCTGTCTTGTCTGTGCGGAAACATTGCAATAATTCACTGTTTGTACTTGAAAAACTTTCGCTTTTCCAACAAATTTTACTCTCCTGCACTCGTCTTGCAGATAAAGGGGACTGCAGAGAGCAAACATCTGGCACATTCAAAATAAAACTTCTCATACGGCTGGGAAAATGGGGCATCAATTCACTCTGTTCATCTAGGATCTAACTGGGATGCCCTGACATCCATCGCACTGGACAGAGGGCAGTAGCTACTCACTGAAACTTCTCCCGCTGCCAAATATAAATGGCTTATTTTCAGACTATCAAATCCGTTTAACAAGAAGGTGAAATATGCAATTAGTATCATAGAAACAAGCTTCAGTTCATGATACATCTTAATTAGCTATGTAATTGTATCTATGTTCTATTTGTAAAGTCCAGTCTTGTAATTATGCTTGAAGACTGAGTGAAGTTTAGGTATTAGATACATGCTCCTCCCCTTCTCAAATGTCTGTGGATTATGTATTGGCTTTGGGGCCTCAAATCCAACAGCCAAACAAACCGAAAACCATGACCAGTTAAAAAAGCCATTCTGGTAGGATTTGTTGACATTTCATCATTTCTGGCAGGAGCTATTCACATTTTATCTCAGGGAAAAAGGAGGCTGCAGACACCAGACTTTATTTGTCCTCTACCAGTCCTGCTTTCTGGGCCAGGATTATTGTCTACAGGAAAATCAGTTTCTCAAGATGGGAAATCACATGATCACTCATGTTTATCTACAATCCCTCAGGAAGCATGATGCTTGAAACGCTGTTTTTTGGTGAGGAAAACTCTCCTTTCCAGATACATTTATTGCTCTAACATTTTCATACTTATTCAAAATAGTTATCCATTGATAAACACCTGGTAAATGAACCACTCTTGCTGGAGCATCCCCATGGGTGATCATGGATTTTTTTGGATTGGATTTGACATCAGCAACATGCTATCCTCAGCAGACCTCAGACACCCATAAATTAAGATCCCCAAATACCCGTAAGGGGACATCTGTCGTAGGTGAGCACATGCAAACCTGGGGCTAAAAACCAGATGTTAAGCCCTGGAGGAAGTACAGTATTTCAGAGTAGAAGAGGAAGGGTCCTGCCTGCAGAGGAGGCCGGTGTTGGTAGCCCTGGTGGATCACACAGAATCAGTGTTTCACAAGTATGCAAGGGCAGTGCCCAGCTCACTCCCTGCAATCCAGCTGTATGCTGGCTTGGAGAGAAGTGAAGAAGCTACGTAGGAACCCGGGGATGCAAGTCAGAGTCATTATTGGCTCTTGACAGGTGGAAAAACTTACCCAGAGTTTTTTGAAGTTCATAGAGGATCAGTATATCATGACTCAGTACCTTTTTTTTTAAAGAAAAGAAGTCACCAAAGGGAGTCAGTGTGTAATACTGGGGCTTACTCCCCAGCTTTGCAAGGCACATGTCATGCTGCTGCAGCTTTCCAATATCTAAGGGGGGGCTACAGGAATGCTGGAGAGGGACTCTTCTTCAGGAACTGTAGCAATAGAACAAGGGGTTATGGGTTTAAACTTAAACAGGGGAAGTTCAGGTTAAATATAAAGAAGTTCTTTACTGTGAGGGTGGTGAGGCACTGGAACAGGTCACCCAGAGAAGTGGTAAATGCTCCATCCCTGGCAGTGTTCAAGGCCAGGCTGAACAGAGCCTTGGTCAACATGATCTAGTGCGAGTGTCTCTGCCCATGGCAGGGTGTAGGAACTAGATAATCTTAAGGCCCTTTCCAATCCTAACTATTCTATGATTCTATGATTTTATTCAGAGTCTTTTATTTGTTAGACTGTAGTGCTTCCATTTAAAAAAGCTGTCTTGCAGAATTAGTGAGCATATAAAGCCTTCTAAAACTACTCATGGTTACTTCATAGCTAATTAATAATTAACTGATAGCTTATAATTAATTATGAAAAGGACAACAAGTTCTCCTGTGATGCAGAAGGGCCAGATGAGGCAAGTGCCTGCAAAACCAGAACCAAATGGTTATATCTCTGATCCAGCTCCTTAGTTCTCCACATGACCTGCAAATGGCCCTCTCCTGGACTGCAAGTACATCCTGGAAATGCAGCAGGAAGTTGCTGGATTGGAACTTCAAGAGTTTCAGACTTGTCTGGTGAGTCGTGGGGAGCAGGACGATTGCCAGAAAAATAACTCGCATCCTGAAGTATTGGCTATATGCTAGCAAAGCTGACCTTCTCACAGGATGCAGTCACTATAATCAAGGCTCCCAGGCACGTCTTGGGATATACTGGTGCCCAGGAACTTCATGGTTCCTAATAGACAGCACTGGGGAACTTTCTGAAAAGAAGAGACCACCACATGGTCAATGGCACTTTTGCATTGGAAGGTCCATTTTACCCTGCATGCCACAAAAAGTGGGCTTTAAAAGAGTGATTATGAAACCACCTTGTCAAAGCTGTTCTGTGGCCAAAATAGTTCTGTGAATGTAGGAGACACGTCGTGCCTCCCCTGCTCCCTGACCCCCATCAGACGTCTTGGGCAAGGGCTGGGAGGGGAGGATGGTTTTCGAATGTTGACATGGGTCAGAAACCACAGGAGGTTGGGTGTTTCACTGGTGGTTGGCTGCAGCATGCTTGTCTTGTGCAGATTGGTTTCAAATCAGTTATTATTTCCATGCATTTAGTAATGAAGGGATGAAGCTGTCAGTGATGATCCAGCCTGAGAGCAGAGAGACACTGGCTGAGGAAGCAGCTGGAGGAAGCATCTCCCTACCTGGGAGGACAAGAAGGCCAGAGGAACTGAAATCAGCATATTTGCTTTTGCACTCTGAAGACCGTAGCTCTGAGAACAGCTTGGGGCTGAGCCACCCAGGCAGGGCAGGAGTCTGCAGCTGCCTGGGGACTCTCTTTTAAGCTCCAGATCAGCCAGGAAGCCCAGAGATGTCCCCGCTACTGCAGAACTGTGATTTTCCAAGCTTAGTCAGGGAGGGGAACACCCGTTAATCGCTCACATTGCCTGTTCCACCCCACTCCATTTCTCTCCTTCTGATATTTTCCCTGGAGTAATTCCCCATCCCACTGACCCTGCCTCTCCTGAAGAATGCCGTGCATTATAGGAAAAGCTGGTCTCCTGCTGCATCCCCTGAGCTCTGTGGGAGTGGAATAAGACAGAGAAGAGGAGAAATCACAAATAGGCTTTGCAGAGTCAGCTCAGAGTTACAAGCCTGAGATTCCTACCAGTCAAGCCAAGACCTTCCTCTTTGTCCCATACATGGTAGTAGGGGAGAGGGAGAGTAGCTAGGTGCTGCTCCCTGGCTTGTTGTTGATGGAAGAAAATCAGCTACCTTTGATCTGATCTACCACTAGGCTTGACACGGACCTGTGAGCTGTTTTCATTAAGAGAAGACACCAGCTGCTGAAGCCCTCCAGAGGGTCCCAGAGCTGCAGAGGAGGGAGGGGTAAATGAATTGTGTCACTTTGCAGTGGCTTGGAAAGGGATAACAACATCACAAGCTACACCTTGGAGATCTTACTGTGCAAACAGGGGAAGAGACTGGAGATGAATAAAGCCATGGTGATGCCAGTGATCTCATGCAAAACCAGAGCTGCCAGCATGTTTCTTACAAGAGAGACACCACCATAATTGCAATTCCAGAGAAAAACATCAGACCCACCTCTTACTCCAGGGAATTTAGGCACCTTCTGAATTTTCTTCATCCTGCTTCATCCTGCTCCAGTGCACTCAGGAGCCCTGAGTGACCATAATTCCCCCAGAGGAGAACTTCTAAATTCCCCTTAGCTCTATCAGGGAGCAGGTAAAAAAATCCCAAACCCACACTGGTAAAGTGTGCAGCTACCACATGTCAGTGGAGTGCCTGGTTTGGTAGATCACTCAAATCTGCAAAGTGTGCTGGTTTTACTTAAACGAACACATCTTTCACAGAATGAAACACGAGTCCGTCATGTACAAGCTTCTAATGTTGTCAGATTTATAGGAAGGAGGGATGTAGTGGAGTCACCATTCCTGAAGATATTTAACAGACACGTAGATGTGGTACTTAGGGACATGGTTTAGTTGTGGATTTGGCAGTGACAGGTTAACAGTTGGACTTGACATGAAGGTGGAGGTGCAAAACCAGCTGACCGAGAACTCACAGGGCCTGGTTGTGGCTGATAGATTAGGGAGGGACCAGGAAGTAGGGATGGCAGGATAAACAGGAACACTGTTCTTGAATACAGCACTAGTCACAGAAAAGTAAAGCATCTCTGAGTCAGAAAAAAATGTAAACAAACTGGTTATGGCTAAAAGGAAGAATAACTTGGAGCCTGGGAACCTTAATTGTAGTGAGAGACAAAGGAGCAATGCCTTTGCTTGGTCCACAAGACAGTTAAAAGAGACTGGACCTAAGTAGTCTACAGGCAGGAACTTTGAGCACAAAGCTGTAATCTGGCAGAGGAAAGCTCCTACACTGGGCAGAGGAAGTCAGAACAGGAGTCAAGAACTGCATCAGACAAATGCAGAATATAGCAAGCACGTTTAAGTTGGGGAAATAGCTGAGCACTGGACCATATTCCTTTGAGATAAAATGTGTTTGTCACTGTTGACACCTCTAGATGTAGTTTAAAAAAATAGACTCATTGCTTGTTTTAGGCTTGCTGGTAAAGGATGATAGTATCAAAGCGTCTCAAATCAGGAGCCAGGGCAGGTGAGGTTGTGTTCCCTTCTGGCCTCCCCACATTTGGTGCTATGTGTTGGCTTTCAGCCAAAGTGTAATGACCTGTGAATGTTTGGGATGTGCTCTTGGGACACAAGTAGCAGAACACACTTTTCTCTGAACACTGGAGCCATTGATCTGCTTTGACTACAGTGCAGAAACACCATGGTGGGTAGAAGCCTTTGAAACAGAGTCTGATTAGATTTGCCATGTCAGCATACCACAACACTTTAGATGGCTTATGCCACAGGGAACAGACCCAAGCTGAGAAGGTCCAGCTTCAGAATCCATGGGTTTATCTGGCTGGAAAAGAATGACCCCCAGCAGGCACTAGGGAGAGGGCAGGGTGTGCATAGACCTCGAACTCCTGTACACCTGTATAATTGCTTTAAACCTCCTTTTTGGGTCAATAAATCCCTACTAACTATTTTCTGAAAAGGGCATACAATAGTGACAAACTGCTTACAATAGAATTAATGTGAATATTAAGTTAATCAAAGCACTCACATTGAAACGGATCAAAAGAGGGAAGAAAAAAAACCCCAACCTAAAACCAAACAAAACCCCCAGCTCATAACAAGCAATCCATGTCACTTTTTTTCCCTCCTGTGTACTCTTGCTCTGTCCCATTTGTCTAGCAGTAATCTACATTTCAAATGATTACATGGGAAGCTGAAGTGGTAGTGACAGGGATAAACGAAGCTTGTTAAACTAATAGCTGCACTAATGCCCAAATATGTGAACTTCCAGAGTCAGGCAGCATCCAAGGCTGCTGGAGCTGTCAGCCCTGCTCCCCCTGGGCTCGTCCGCCAGCCGCTGCCACATGATGAATGGCCCTGTCGAGTAAATTCATCCGGGGCCCAATTAAATAGGCAGAAATGAACTAGAGCCGTCAACCAGGGAGAGAGAGAAGGAGAGGGAACAAGAGAGGAAGGAAGAAAAGGAGAAGATTAAAAAAAAAAAACAACGGTGGGAGAAGGGGAGAAATATTCTTCACAAAGTCAAGGAAGCTCCGGCACAGTGAAGTCATTCTGTCAGAAAATGGCCATTTAATGCTTTGCCGAGCCCACGACAGATAAGTCATTTGAGGAAGCTTTAGTGGAGTCCCAGGGCATTTCATTTATTAATTATCAGCTTTGAGCAGGGGTTGCAGCCACCCTCTCCCTCTTTCCCATCCCTTTTTCTCTGCCGAGTGCTGTCAGCACCTGTCCTCCTCCTTGTCAGGCAGGAGGGCAGCCATGCAGTGGCAGGTAAACTGGGCACATGGCAGCAGACAGTGGGGAGGAGTTGTGAGCTTTTGGTACACCCTTCTTCACCTTCCTCAAAAATTCCCCACCATGGTCCCTCATCCCCTCTTCCCACTGAGCCCCAAAGCCCCCCATTTCCCTGGAAGGGATCAGCTGGACCCTGCACAGAGCAGGGGACTGACCTGCCCCCCCACATCACCTCCCAACCTCAAATTCCCTCCCCTCATGGTGAGCCCAGCCATGAGGACTGGTCCCCCATGCTACGGGCAGGTGGGATCTGGCAGGGGATAAAACAGCTATTGGAGGCCATGTTTTCCCTCTTGAAGCCCAAAGGTGGGTCATGCGACTTTGGATGAGAACTCTTCCTGCTACACACAACCTTGCATTTCCCAGGTGCTCACTTTATCCCACATAGCACTTCTCCCACATGAGTCTGCTGTCTTGCTGCTGCTCCCTGCCCAAGGAGATGCACAGTGTGTGTAGGACCGTGGTGGGTAAAGGCAGGCAAGGCAGAGCTGCTGAACAGGGTGAGCCTTCAGCCTCTTCTCTTTGGTGGGCACTGTCACAGTCGGTAGCAACCAGCAGAGCTCACAGCCTGTGTCTACTGCTGGAAGAGGACAGATCCCCTCCTCACCTTTGCACTGCACAGAGTATGACCTGACCTGGAAATGTCGACAAGCAGAAGGTAAATGCCTGCTGATGGGAGAGAGAAGAGAAGAAGGGGTGTCAATTGCAGCACCCAAGGCAGAACAGCACAGGGGCTACTGGACTCCAAGGGTGACAGGAGGTTTCAAGTGGACCCAGGTATGAAGACAAGGAATTGACTGTGATTGACTTCCATGGGACACCAGAAGAACCAGGAATCATGTCGTGGTTCTGCCGATCAGGGCTGATTTCTCCTCTCCTTCTTACTGCCTGAGACACCAGCACTTCAAGAGAAAGGCTGCCTAAGGCAGCACTAACTACCCTGCCAGGCTCAGGCACCCACTGGCAAGGAATGGGCATCCATGACAGTCTTCCTGGTGCCTTCTCCAAAGCCCAGGTTCCTCTCTTCCCTCCACACAGAGATCACCAGGCACAACTCAAGGAAAAGCTGGCACTGCTTTTGGTGAAGCAGTCCCTTTTCCCAGCTTCAGCCCAACTATGGTATGAGCTCTTGCTAAAGTACTAGACTGGTGAAACTGAAAGCTGTTATTCAGTGCTGCTGCTTCCACGTCACAGAGCAGTCACTCCATCTCTCCTTTATTTAACCCCCCTCTTAGAGTAATTTATAAAGATAATAGAGAATTTTATAGGTTTTTATGCAAAGGACATGACATGTTTTTCAGCTAAAGCACCTAGAGCAGTGCAAGAGCTCTTCCCCAAACCTGCAGAGTCATGTTTACCTAGCAAGAAGCTGTAAAAATATGTTTCAGTTCACAGTGTTTATATATGGTGGGATACATGAAGGATGCCCCGCACCAGGGTGGTGCTGTAGAGTGGCTGACAGCCTGTTTGGGCTGTGGCTGCAATTGTGCTAACTCCTGATCATGGTCCCTCAGCCTTTGGGGCTGCAGGGGTTGTCCAGGGTCACCGTGACTGTTCAGTTTTACAGAGTATTACAGCTCAGTGCTAAGCTCAGTATTTGTTCTGCTTCATTCAGCAGTTCCCCCCATGTGGGGACAATCTGCATAGAACTACAATTTTTTCTCACCTGTCAGGTCTTCCTGGTCCTGCAGATGCAAGCCAGGGGCATCAGCCAGCCATGGGGCACCTGAACCCTTCCTTTCCCTTTTCCCCTTCTCTTTTCCCCTTCCTTTCCTTCCCTTCCCTTTTTCCTTTCTCTTCCTTTCCCTTTTTCCCTTCCCTTTTTCTCTTGCCTTCCCCCCCCTTCCCTTCCCTTCCCTTCCCTTCCCTTCCCTTCCCTTCCCTTCCCTTCCCTTCCCTTCCCTTCCCTTCCCTTCCCTTCCCTTCCCTTCCCTTCCCTTCCCTTCCCTTCCCTTCCCTTCCCTTCCCTTCCCTTCCCTTCCCTTCCCTTCCCTTCCCTTCCCTTCCCTTCCCTTCCCTTCCCTTCCCTTGTTGTGGCCCAAGTGCAGGACCTGACACTTTGCCTTGTTGAACCTCCTACAATGGGCCTCAGCCCTTTGATTCAACCTGTCCAGATCCATCTGAAGAACCTTCTTACCCTCAAGCATGAAATGACCAGAGCTTTCTGTGCTGTCTGTGCCTTGGTGTGTAACTTCCCTGTAGTATCCCTAATTAGGGGTCCCATTGCTCTGGTCTACTGATGCAGCAGCCAATGCTAACAGTTGCACTGCAATGTCATTGGCACAGCTCAGCTGTTGTGACATCCACCAGAAATGCTGGTGTGCCATCTGCACTGGGAACCCACCTTCTGCTTCATCCCAAGCACAGCAGAAGACATATCTCACAGTGTAGTAATACATAAATGGCAGTGTAAAGTTTTGGCACTGTGGCAGCACTTGTTACCTAACCACTGTACTCCCTTCCTGAAACACAACAGGATTATTCGCTGTGGAACCCGGCGCCAGGAGTATAGCTAAAGAAGTAATTTAAAGAGAAGCTCTGTTTGCACTAAAAATGTCAAGTTCTTTTTTCACAGGGCAAAGATTTTTCTTATCAAAAATCTATTCACTAAAATGCTAATGATACTCAGTGATTAGAAACTGCTGCTCAAGTTTTGAAAGTTCCCAGTGGGTTTTGTAGACACGGCATGTAGTTTGTCAGTTCAGGAAATGCTTTCAACAAATCAAACTTCAGGGTATCCATTTTTGAAAAATATTTCATTTCCTTAATGCTTCACTGTGCTAAAACCAATAGGGACTTTAGAGTTAAGTGCAGAAAACTGCATTATTAGTTGAAAGTCAGTTCTGATAGAAGTGTCTCATGGCTAGATGTTCTCAGATAGGCATAGAGGAACTGCTATCAAATGTGTGTAAAGTTTATCTTAATTAAAAAGAATAATTGTTTTATTAAAAAGAACTATGAACTTCTTTTTATTTCTTAGTGTTGGATAAGTTCTCTGCCAACCAGACAAGAGTGTTCCAACAAGAAACTTTGAGACACACAGGGCTCAGCTTCCTTCAACTCCAGTAGGAGTCAGGCAGACAAATTTGGTGGCAGACGACATCACATTAATCCTTATTAATGTCAGAACCTGACATTGAGGGTAGAATGTTAAGGTCTGGCTGAGGAGCCTTTGGAGATTTCCAAAGCACTGTTCCTGCTGCTGTTGTGGGTTTAGAGAAGAACATCTGGTAAGTCTGCATCCTGGACCCAGCATGCATGCTCTCCTGGGGTGCCCTGTTACCCAAAGAGGAGCACTCTTCCATCCTGTCTCAGGGCTGTTTTGCAGTCCCTCTTCTGGAAGAAAATGGTTTAAGCTTATAGCCCAATTTTCATGGAAAAGTTGCAATTAGGTGAGGTCATTCCCCAGGTAGCTGGGAAATTATGGAGCACCAAGGTATTGTTTTCCAGTGAAAGAGGGGCCCAGCTAAAAGCACACACAATGGCTTCTGTCAAGTAAGCCACATACAAAACGGATGAACATGTGTGTGTCCTATGGCAGAACTACTTGGCGTCCCATTGAAGGAAGTCTGCTGAGCAGTGCCAGCTGCTGAACCAAAGAAATTCTGCCTGTGCACACTTGTTTTCCAGTGTGGTTGACCCATGGTACAAAGCTCTGCAAAGGGCTGGTCCTGAGACTAACCACTCTAGCTTTATAAATCCAGCCTTCATGAAAAGACTGATATGACCAAGATGGTCCTCTTCATTGCTTGCCAAGCAAAGGGGGGAAGCAACACACACACATTTAATTCTCATTAGATAGCAGAAGTGCATAGACCAACGAGCTGCTGAGGATATGAAGGTTAGTCAGCTGATGAAGAGCTGGAGACCATCTCCTGGGTGCAAAGCAAGTCCCCCTTTTTGTACAGGGCTTGCAGATCAGGGGACACTGGCCAGCTCTTGACAGAGCTCAAAGGATGGAAATTTAAGTGAATGATTTTTTTTGATGCCTTTCATGTTTCTTAAGTCTGCTCCATCTCCTTCACCAAATCATGCAAGGGAAAGGGTTTAAAACTGGGGGGTGGGGGGGTGGGGTGGGTGTCAGGGGGGTTGGGGGGGGGGGGATCAGAGCTGTTTAAGGCTACTCTGGTGATTAAGGAGGAATGAACCCAATGTATTTTGTAAGAAGTGGATTATAGTGCTTATTAATTATCTCAGATTTTAAGTACAGACTATTGCAGAAATATAATAATTAGCAGAGACGGGGGTGTGAGTTGGAGTCTTTCTTTGCCATTGTAAAGCAGTTATGAGGAGCAGCAGAGAAGTTAGGTGGTAAGGTGGTGTGTCTGTATAGATGTGTACATACACACCTCTGCAGATATGTACATACACACCTCCGCAGGCAGCAGAGGTCCAGCACTTGAGGGATTGCCCCAGAAGATGTGTCCTCACCCTGAAGTCCCAGTCTCCACTTTCCTGCTGCTCCTAGGATGGCCAGGTCCTTGTCCAGCCAGCGAAACCCTGCCCCTTTGTTGGCTCCTCTCCGCCTACATGCTCCCACAGTGTCCATCACTCTTCCAGGTCAGAACAGCCTTCCCCCATTGTGAGGCTTTACACCACACTGTAAAGAGAGTGTTTAGCATCTGAATGGGAGGACAACCCACCATTTTTAGTGTCTTGAGTGTCCCTGGAGGCTGGGGGAGAAGAAGAGGAGCGTCAGCATGAGACCCTGCCTGTACAGGCGCTTCGTTTGAATGGTTGATGGCCCTTTAAGAAAAGGAAAACAAATAAACAAACAGGAGATAGATATACTGAAAAGACTTTCCCAGCCATCCCTACCCTGCAAGTGTCCTTTATTAGACAAGGTGTCCTCTGAAATTCAACATCCTGGTTGAGATCAAAAGAAATGTCCGGAATCAGGAGTAAAGAGTGATGTGTAATCGCAGACAGGGTGAACGGGAGCTGTTGCTTCCTCGGCATCCCTGCAGAGCTGGCTGGCTTGATCACTGTCTGCATCTGCCCATCGCTGCTCTGCAAAAAAACTGTCACACCAACCCCACTGGAGCCTCTGCACACCATCTCTGGAGAAATGGAGGGAAAATGTAGGATGACAATGCTTGAAATGAAACTGAAGGACGAAGAAGAGGTCTGTCTGATCCAGTATCTGCCAACAACCATCGGGAAAGGGGCTTTCCAACACTGGAACAGATTTTCTGGGTTAGTCAAAAGCCTTATATCCAAAACTGACTAAAATGAAAGATTTAACATTACAGATGAAGTAAAAAATTAAAATTATTATGTACTTTTTTGTGTAAATATTAAAATGCTTAATAAAAAAAAAAATAGATTTTGCAGGAAGAACTGTAAAGGACTTTGCCAATAAGGCTTAAATGAATCTATCTGCTATTTTTAAGTAACTTTTTAAATTATTTGATAGAGAACTGATAAAACTCTTTAAGAACTTTAAAATTAAAACAGAAAGGCTAAAATAAGGCAGAAGTTTTTCTTTTTGCTTAGTTTCTCATAGATAGAGCATATGGTTTTGTAGACTACCCCATAGCTTCTGGGCAATCGGCTTTAAAATAAAGCCAAAGCCTGACATTTCATAAGGATTTGGGATACAGAATTTTCCTGCTTTGCTAGGGAAACTGAGCCATATGTAAAGCCACAGAAGTGCAAGAACATGGAAGTAAACAGCTGTGAGTGAATCTCTTCCAGGCTGAACGTCAGAAGTCACTTACTCCGTTTCTAATTTTCAGCAAAAGGAATAACAGAGATCACCCAACCCAGCAACAAGGCATTCACACAGCTGGAGAGCAGAAGCACCCTCACTGGTCTGAGGAAGGACAGTGAAAATCTAGGCCAACAGATAGGATCATATCTCGTGTCAGGAGATGGGCAACATGCCCCAGCTGCAGATTGGTCCCACTGCAGATTTGTTGATGAGACAGGGCCTGGAAGTCCCCAGAGTCTCTGAGTTTAAGACATCTTAGGATGTGGCTACTTCCTCCCATGCACATGAACGAAAGGATGGAAGGGCAAGCTCAGCAAAGCCAGTGTGGGACATTTCACTATTTGCTAGCCCACTGCTGCATGCACTACCTAAATCTCATTTTCCTTTGCAAGCTCTCCAGCACTGATCTTTTTCCTGTGCTATCAAAACTAGCAAATTTAAGCAAATGCCAATAATTCCATTTTGCCCCTAAATTTATTTTGTCATCATCATTGAACTTGGTTTGCTAATAATTTCTTAGCGTTTCAGCTTGAATGGTCATCCATAGATTTTCCTTCGTTTTGGGTTAAACCTGGATTTATTATCTGGCATGTTTCTTTCAGCTTGCCCATGGCCAAGCCACTGTATAAATCTGAGGATATAGAAGGGATCCAGTGGGGAAGGGAAAGGGTTTTATAGCAAGGCCATCTTGTTGCATGCATTATGCTGCAGCACCACAGCATTTCATCAAGTTCTAATTACACCTGGTTGACAAATTCCTAGCCCTTTCAACTGGAGATAGAGTGTCTTTGACTGAGTCCATTAGGGCTCGTAATTTTTGATTGTTGAGTTTGCCAGTTGTCTGCTTATACTGATTTCCTCCCCCTACTAAACCCACCTTTTATACAACTGCAAGCCTGGGTTCATTTACTTTATGTACAGGTCCCCTAAGAAGCAGAGAAGTGAATTATATTCTCTCTGTTGGTCTCATGCAGTTACTAAATTACATTTTTAGCACCTGAATTAAACAGCTAACTGGAGGCAGGCTAGGGAAAAAGCAAAGTTAATGAATTCACTAAATAGGATAGCAGAAGAAAAGGGTTATGTTTCTTCCACCTGTTTTTCCACATTTTACTAAAGCAAGAAACCAGCAGTTGCATGTAAGTCCTGGGGTGTCCGTGAATCAAATGAACTAAAGAGCCCAATGCAAGTGTTGATGCTCCTTTCACCACATGGGTGTGGTGTCACACAGGTGACTTTGGGAAACGAGACCCCTGTGAGCTGGCCAGCCCTTGTGCTGGTGGCAGATGTACTGAGCAGGTGCTGCTGTGCCCACTGGGGCTGGTGGGACCTCCAGATTGGCAGCAGCTTTCCACAACCCTGTGCCTTCCCCAGTACCAGTCAGGACTAGGTCAACAGTGTTGTCTAGGGAGGAGGGTTATGCAGCATGCAAAAAAGTCTTCAGGTCGAGCTCAGACTGATTTTGTTTTTCCCCTCCATGTGATCAGAGTTACCAACTGCCCTGAGGAAAAGTCTCTTGGGCTTCAAACAGAAAGCACAAGAGACTTGTACCAACACATTTCATTTCAGGCTCTTAGAGGGATGTATAACAGTTCAGCTGACTGAAAGCTCTCTGTCTTTGTTTTCTCTTCTGTTTTTTCCCCACTGTGCACAAGCCTCTGCCTCAGCCAGAGCTCCACACCGAGCTCTGCAGAATTGCTCTTGGCTGGATCTCCTGCCATAGTTGGTCCCACACTGCTGGCAGCTCTGTGTCCTGCAAAGACTCTTCCCATGCCGCATGGCTCTTTCCGTGCCCAAACATCCCTGCCCTCAGGGCAGTGGGCATTGCAAACCTGAGCACTGGCTGCATGTGTGACACGCCAACTGGAGATGGGGACCCACTGGAGACGGATGCTTTCTGCAAGAGGTATAAGTGTGACAATTCCAGGAACAGATAGATTTGTGGGTTCCTGCCCAGCTCAGGAGGGCAAAGCTGGGCTTTGGCTGTGAGCATCTCCACATCTGTGCATCTCATAGAATCACAGGATAGAATCCCATAATGGTTAAAGTTGGAAGAGACCTTAAAGCTCATCCAGTTCCAGTCCCCTGCCATGGGCAGGGACACTTTCCACTAGACCAGGTTGCTCCAAGCCCTGTCCAACCTGGCCTTGAACACTGCCAGGGATGGGGCAGCCACAGCTTCTCTGGGCAACCTGTGCCAGGGCCTCAGCACCCTCACAGGGAAGAACTTCTGCCTAAGAGCTCATCTCAGTCTCTCCTCTGCCAGGTTAAAGCCATTCCCCCTTGTCTGTCCTAACAGGATATCTGGTATCTTGTGATAACAAGACTGAGTGAAGAGCCCTGTGAGCAGCAAAGCAGTGTTATTTGAAACAAACAGCCCCAAAACATCATGGAGCATCCTGCTGCACACCCAGGCTTGCTTGCAGAGGACTGGGAATCAGCTGGGTATCCTGAATTGGGGCTCACAGTAGCAGCAAAGGGCTGTAATAGAGCAACACTTTAAAAGTGAAAACCTTGAGACAACATAAGAAAACATGGAAATTGACAATTCTCTTTAGAGTGGTAGAAACATTTTCTTGAGCAGCCCCTCACCAGCTCCTCCCTGATGGTGAAGGTGGTGATTGGCATTGTTAATGCAAATAAGCTTCCTAGAAGGTGGAGCATGGCAAAATCTAGAACTTCTGATTTAAGGGAAACAATGGGGTTTCAAAGTGTGTCATCCTCCTGACTCAGAGTGAAATTTAATATTTCTAGAGGTGCCATGTGGAGCTAGCATTCATGGAAATGACATTTCATGGGGAACTGAAACCCTTTCAAATATGATTATTTTGTGTTTCTTGATATCACTTCACAAAATCTTGTGAGCTTACCTGGCAAGGACAAAAATAATGGAAGTAGTGGGAGCACCACCACCACTACCATCCCCGTAAAAAAAAAAAAAAAAAAAAAAAAAGTCTCAAACTGGAGCTCTGGAATGTTTTAAAATGAAGATTCCGAAACTGAAAATATGTTTTGGAAGTTTCTCATGCAGAAAATTCTGAATTTCTCAAAACTAATGCATATTCTAATGCCTTGCCCCTCTTTTGTTAAAAAAAAATAAAGCCCTGAGCACACACAGGCTCTAACCCACAAAAGAGCTTTGGCCGGCACTCGCAGTCACCCTGTGTGTGCCGGGAAGCTTTGACACAACTGACAGTGTCGTGGTGCTGTAAGCACCCAGCTACAAAGGATTTATGCAATTATCTTTTGTTGGAATTCATCTTATCAGCCCTGCATGGCGCTCATGTCTTTAGAAAATCTGAAGATGAAAAACAGACCCCAACCCCCCACCCCCACCCCCCAACTACAGCGATCTCTGGTTATGACAGCATATTTTGGGGTAGGAGAAATGGTGGTAAGGGAAATCAGCAATCCCTAGAACAAGTGTGTGGCTGGGAAACTGGCCCCTCAAGCCATGGGGTGAGGGTGCAACCATGGGTCTTCAGAAGTGAACGCTTGTCAGCTGTGCACAGCTTCTTCACTATGTGAGGTGAAACCTCTCCAGCTTTGGATCAGGCATGGTGTGTGAATGGCTTAACAAAAGAAGATCAACCATCACTAGTCACAAGGTAGGGAAAGGGAAATATGGTTAATTGCATGCACACTCGTTTGCTGCCTGTCCCCAGGAAGGGACTTGCTGACTCCAAACTGTGTGAAGCTGAAGGGAATGTGGCTGCTAGAATGACTCCCTGGCCAAACTGCCTGAAATGCTCTTCGAACTTTTCTGTGAGCAGATTCAGCTAAAAACTACTGATCCAGATATGCAGCGATCTTGTTAGAGACATGTCCTGTAGTTCTGGAAGGACATGTGTCTTCATACCTGTCATGGTTTAAGCCCAGCAGTACCTTAGCACCATGTAGCCTCTCACTCATCCTCCATGTTCCCCCTCCCCAGATGGGATGAGAAGGAGAATCAGGAGAATGTAAAACCACGTGTTGAGATAAGACTAGTCTAATAACTAAAGTACAATATACTATTACTAAGAATAATAATGATAAGGGAAGTAACAAGGGTAGAGAATATAAAAATGAAGGGGAAAGTTAAAAAAAACAACAGTAGTGAAGCCTAATACAATGTCTCACACCCTGCTGACCAGTACCCAGCCCAACCTGAGCAGTGGTCAGTTCCTTCCGGATGACTACCCCCAGTCTATATACTGGGCATGACGTGCTGTGATATGAAATACCTCTTTGGCTAGTTTGGGTCAGGTGTCCTTGTCTCTGCTTCCTCCTGACATCTTGTGCCCCTCCCCACCAGCAGAGCATGAGAAACTGGAAAGTCCTTGATTAGGGTAAGTGCTGCTTAAAACTTAAACATTGGTATGGTATCAGCATTGTTCGCAGTCTGAATCCAGAACACAGCACCACACCAGCAACTAGAAGAAAATTAACTCTATTCAAGCTGAAACCATGACAACAGCTTTGCATAATTCACTAGATTGAATTTTCACATACAGCTTGGAATTTTTTATTAACAGTCATACTTTTGGAAAAAAAAAATAAAATAGTCAATTTTTAGCAAATTCATTTCACTTTTCATACACTTTTTACTTCAAAACTTCAAAACTATTTTTTCAATGTATTTTGCAGTTTCGTGCAAAAGAGTTTGTTTCTTGTTATGTCTCTAAAATATTGTCTAGCTGATCCAATCAAAGAAAAAGTATTAATTCTCACTTTGGCAGTAATACTTTTACTCTTTGGAAAAGCAGCATTTCCTTACTCAACAGTCCTTTATTACATGCTGTCCCCAGTATGTCACTCCTTAAATACTGTCTTTTATTACATACTTGCCAGGTCCAAGTGCTGTCTTTGCAGTTGAGAGCAGGATGGTCAACCTGGCTTGGACACAGCACTGGGCTCTGTAGCAAAGAACACGCTGACATCTGTTGACTGGACATAATTTCTCCAGCCCACTGCCAGAGCTCTTCATGTAGCTGAAGTGATTAAGGCATGGGAACTGAAACAGAAAGGATCACAGCTTTTATTTGTCATCAGGAAGGGCCTTCTTAGTGAATACTCACACCTTTCTGGTGCTCCAGCTGTGATTGCAAAGCTTATTAAAAGGACATTAATGAGCTGCTTGTAACTTGGAAATATCTCTTGCATTTGCATATTTAGGGTTACATTTTGCTGGCAGTAGAATTTATTTCTGAATTGCTCAATTGGATTAAAACCTTACTGTGCAAGGCTCTAAAAAAACACTTTAAAATACCTTCTGTTTCAAAATATTTGCAGAATCTGAGGTTTTGTTGACTGTCCCAGCCCTTGGACAATCCCACAGTTCATGATAGAAGAAAGCATTATATTTATCTCCCATAAAGGCAGAGGCAAATTCCAAAACTAAGAAATGTAAAATGTGCCATGATTCAGCTTTATTCAGAAGCATGGAAGCTGAAGTGA
This sequence comes from Pezoporus occidentalis, assembly GCF_034315485.1. NCBI lineage: Eukaryota > Metazoa > Chordata > Aves > Psittaciformes > Psittacidae > Pezoporus > Pezoporus occidentalis. The sequence goes on along the minus strand of NW_026915105.1, from coordinate 23,151 downwards.
AGTGCTGAGCTGGGAGACAGCCCTGAGCCTGCATGCCTTTGCCACTTCTCTGGAAAAGTTACAGAAAAAAATGCAGATGTCCTTCCAGACCTTCTGCAGGCTCAGGATCTGTCAATGAGGATGGGCCTGGGATGCACAAGGCCACAGCTTTTTGTTGTCAGGAAAAACTCACTTGATACATTGGAGAGGGTTCTGTAATACCAGCATTGACTTGAGATTGAGGAAGTGACACTTCAGATCCCAAAAGGCAAAGTAAGAGGTTAAAAAAAAGAGGTTAAAATTGAAGTGAGAGGACTTGGGAAAAGGGGCAGAGACATCCTGCTGTGGGATTGGGAAGCCTGACCTCCTGCATCTTCCTCAAGAAACATCCCCTCTTACACAACGAATTATGTATTTGCAGATGCTGAACAAATCCTTTAATCTGAAAAAAAATAAGTTCTTTGATCTGTTCCTTGCTTCCAGGGAATTTCTTACATCCTGGCTTCCTGTCATTTTGGCTGCAGGTATTAATGAGTGGGGTGTAGAAAGCTAGAAATATGTTTGTTGGAAAACAGAGATTTTAAAAAAAGTGACATGATCTTACTGTAATTAGAACTGAACAGTTAATTTTCCATCATGAAGAATTTCACAAAGTGCTTTGATGTGTTTGCAGTGTTTAAACCCAGAGCTTTATTAAAAAAAAAAAAAAAGAACCAAGAATGTGTATTTGTCTTTACTGGCTCCTGCAAGAGCCAACACACCTATAGCCCTCTGAGAGTTAGTAGGTCCATCAAGGCACCCTGCTACCATCAAACTATCACTTTTTTCAAGCAACTGTTTAGAAACCAAAGGTTGATATTTCAAAAGAAATGGATATATTCATCTTACTTATCATGACCTCCCTCAGGGTAAGTTTGAATTAAACTCCAGCTGGGCATGGGAAATCTTTCATGTCTCTCGCTCCATTAGTTGGTACACACAGTGAAAGCTGGGTAATAACCAGACATACTCTTCTCGTCATGAGCAAGACATGACTACACGCTCGCTCTGGTTATTTCTGCAATATCCCCTTCTCTGGGAGACCAGCATCATCCAGTTCAGTCCCCGCCTGCACAGCCCCAGGCAGACAAAAGTAGCTTGGCTGTAGCCCTGAGGTCCAGCAGCGCTTTCAGTTCTCCCATCACTTCCAGCACTGTGAAATAAAGGGAGCTTCTTCTGGGGAATGCCCTACCATCACCTCAGAGGACAAAGCTAGGATGTCTTTAACAGCCAGAAGCAGGAATTGATAGATCTGAGAAGAGCACTCAGGCAGCAGCTATAGAGCCACTGAAAGACATTCCTTCCTTCCTTTTGCAATGAAAAGATTAGAAAATGTGTTGCTTAAAGGGCATCAGCAATACCAGTATTACTTTTACTGTTTCCCTAAAATTTTGTATGTTAGTATTTTCTGTAAACTTGTACGTCTTAGAATACAAGGCAAAATGGAAACACCAGTTTTCACTTACAGGTTAAGGGAGAAAGTCTTCCCCCCTTGCAGCAAAGAATATTTCTAGGACTAGAAGGCAAACCAAGAGAACCCAGTAAACTGATCTGCTTTTACAAAGCCGTGTACATAGTGCAGTGGCCCAGTGATGGAGTGGTGATTAGAAACAGGCATAGGCAGCTGCTGCTGGATGTTTGGTTTGTAATCATTGCAGAGCTGGGCAGAAAGAGACAGAAAAGGGGGAAACTCCCTTAGGACATTGTCCCAGTTCAGGCAATCTGGGAGAAAACATGGTGCAGGTACCCACAGCAGTAGGTCTGTAGGGGTACTGTTCAAAGTGTCGCCTTTTGTTAATGGTTTGGGCGTACAGTCCTAATCCCTCACTACAGAGGCCTCCTCCTTTGACACTGGAAGACACCATCATCCGTGTGGCAGCTCTGCAGAACAAGGACTCCCCTGCTTCACAGCCAGCCCTGGCGTGATGTCAGCTACCTGCTCTGCCCCAGGTCATTGCATGCCCACCAAAGGTCCTTGGCAGATGCTACTCTGGGCACCTTCTCATAGGGAACCAGCATGATAAAAACTTGCATTTCAGTTTGCTGCCTTACCACTTCCACTGAGCAGAGAAGGACTGTGGTTCATGTGCTGATACAGGCTCTAGCTGCCAAAGTCAGGGACAGAGCCAAAAGGATGCTCCCTTTTCATGGCCTCCTGCCATCCATCACAGAGCAGGCACCCAGTTTAGGAACAACAGCTTTGCCTGGGGACCATGTTTTTAGGCAGATGAAGACTGGCAAGGTGAAGCCCTTTCCAAGTGTGCATTGTCTCTGGCATTTTACTTACATATTAATTTTTTTCCTTAAAAGGTGTGAAAGTGTCTGGGGAAAAGGCCAGCACATGCTTGTAAAACATCTTCATAGAGAAGCAAAGATGCCTTTTCTTAAACTTTGTCATTTCAGCCTAATTGTTGTAACATTTAAGCTAAACGAACCCCATAGACCTGCTCTTGTAAGAATGACCTGCTTGCCATATGTGGGAACAGCAGCATCTGACCCTAAACCAGCAAAAAATTAAAGCAAGGATGAAAAAGATAAGTAAAGCCAAATAACTCAAGGAGAGCAATTTAAACTCATATTGGCAATAATAATGTGCACTGGTCCACATCTGATCTTAAGCTATTTCTAAATTACAGAGAGATAATCAAAAAGAAAGAGGATCTGCTACACACTCATGTGCAGAACAAGACTCTGCAATTAGTAAGCCAAGGTCTTGATTGATCAATAGTGACCATCCCTGGTAGCTCTGGGTGTTTTTACCAAGGAAAGGTCATTTCTGCTATTCCAGCTGTACAGGGAAGAGGACAAGAAAGGCTTTACCCTGTGAGCCCTAGTCATTTCTGGTGAATGACTGTGCCCACAAGGATTTTTCCTAAAGTTCCCATCTTATGGCATTGAGGCCAGCAGGATGTAGGCTTGAGGGGTCAGGTCTTCTGTCAGCTGTTTTTGAGGAGTAACTCAGGATTGCAGGGTGGCTGAGGTTGCAGGGACCTCTGGAGGTCATTTTATCCATACCCCTAGGCTCAATGCAGGGTTGAATATATCTTCCATGACCACTCCGAGCAACATGTTTCAGTGTTTGATCACCCTCAGAGTGAAAAAAAAAAATAAAAATGCTTAAACAAAATTCCTTTTCTTTCACCTTCTGTCCATTGTCTCTCATCTGTTCACTAGACACCACTGACAAATGCCTGGCTCTGGCTTCTTTTGTCCTTCCTATCAGATATTTATACACGTTGACAAGATCCTAATTGAACCTCACTTTCTTCAGCTGAACAGTCCCAGCTCTCTTAGCCTCTCCTCATATGACATACGCTATTTTAGTATCTCTGCACTGGATTTGCTTTAGTAAGTCCATGTCTTCTATAGTGGGGAGCTCACAGCTGGACCCTGCACTCCAGATGTGTTTCGCCAGTGCTGAGCAGAGGAAAGGATCACCTCCCTCTACCCATTGGCAACAAGTCTCTTAACACAGACCAGGGACCCTCAGCCTTCTCTGCTGCTAAGACATGCTGCTGGCTCACATTCAACTTCTGCCCACCAGGATAATGATCACCTGCTCTGCAAAGCTGCATTCTGGCCTATTGGTCCACAGGCTGTCTGGGTGGTTGGGATATTCGTCTCCAGATGGTTGGCTTCATATTTTCTTTTGTTGAACTTCATGAGATACCTCTCTGCCCAATTCTCCAGCCTGTCCATATCCCAGTAAAGGGCAGCACATCCATGTGCTCTATCACTCACACCTCCCACTTCTGTATCACCCGCGAACTTGCTGAGGATGAGTTTCCCAGAAAGTGTACAAGAGCTTTCCACATCTCTTTCTGGTAAAGCCTTCATTCTTTCAATGGTCCACCCTTAGGGTGGACCCCCTTTGTCCCTCTGTTGTAGATGACAGGCTCCCTCCTGTTCACTTTACCCTGTGCTCTTTGTTTGCTACCCTGCTCTACCACTTCCTCACCTGGTTTTGGTGATCCTCTCCTCACCCTGCAGATCCCAGTTTAAAGCTCTCTGCACCAGTCTGGACAGCCTGTTCTGGACATGCAAAGATCATTTTGCCATGCTTGGTCAGGTGGATCCCATCTTTTCCAAGCAAGCCTTAGGCCTTCAAAAGGGTCTCATGTTTATAACACCAAAACCTCGTTGTCAATAAAAGGACTGTAAACAGTTGTTGTCCTGCAAGATCTACCTACTCCTCCAGCCCTTGCCCTTCACTTACAGGATAAAGGAGAAAACCTTTTTTTTACTCATGTTCCCACTGACCATCAGCCCACAGCCACATAAGTCACCTGTGACACTGTCCAGGTCACCCTGGAAGTAACTTTGGTGCTAGTTTCATGTCTGGTCTGGAGCGGGTGGTTGATGAACAAGAGTCAAGCTGCCCACAAAGATGAGCTGGGACAGGAGAGCTCCCATGGGGCTGAGGAGCACTCACACACAGCAGTGTGTCCAGGGGACTTCATACTCAGCAGCACTAGATAGCCTGCACACTGCTGTAGCCATGGACTGTTCTTCTGGATGACTAATATTTCAATCCAAACAATTTCTAAACATTCTTGTAACTTAAATTTAGAGCACATAAAAGGGGACTTTCTGGAAGTTTCAGGAGTCTGGATAAGAGATGTCAACCAGAAAATGCAGTTGTTCCAGCACTAAAATATATTACAGAGCGGATCCATTCTAAAATAAAACAAAATAAAACCAAAACCCAACCAAAAAACCCCCATCAAACACAGCTTATAAAAAGGCAGAGAGAATGGAACTGAAGCAATTAGATTATGTCATCCAAAGGAGGTAAAAATGATTTGTTTTCACTTCCTCGGTTTCAAACATTGTTCAGATTTTCTTCTGCTAAGCCACTTACAGTGCTCTTTTGCAACTTTCTGATAAAATCATAGAATAGCTCAGGTTAGAAGGAACCTTTAAAGGTCACGTAGTCCAACACCCCTTCAGTGAGCAAGATGTCTTCGACAAGATACTATTAGACTTTCACAAAGTTTAAAATGTATTGTTGGGTTTTTTTTTTCATCAAAGTTGTAACTTGTATTTCACTCTTTAGAAAGAAAAAAAAATTAAAAAACACAGCAAACCAGAAATCCCCATCCCAGTTTGCTTCACTTTTCACTTTTTTTTTCCCCAAGATGTCAGAGGAACACATCCACACAGACAGGGAGTTTGTGAGCACAAGTCCATTGGTCTGTCTTAAGTTAGGAGCAGTAATGCCAAACCTCATTTATAGCCCTGGATTAAGACTGCAGTTTTACAAGCAGTAACGACTGACTAGATGTGATGTAGCTCCGCTGTCAGCATTCACCATGAGAGTGCATGATAGATAAATGTTTGCAATAGAGAGGGAGCTTTGCAGTGTAAATCAGCATAGACCTGCCCAGCTGGGTGTAATGTATTGCAGTTGAAAGAGAGAAGAAGCTGCAGTTTAGAGAGAGAAGAGCAGTTTTCCACATTAACACTGGGGAAAAAAAAAACAAACTTATCTACAAAAAAATGGAGAAGGCGCCATCTGCCCTGGGGAGCCTCACTTCTCCTCAAAAACCTTTATTTCAGTGTCTGTAGTACAGGGCAGGTGCAGAGCATGAGTGCAGCCCTCTGGCCAACACAGGGACCAAAGGGACGAGGCTGCGCCCCCACAGCCCTAACAGCAGAGCTCAGATAGAGTTTGAAGCTGAAGCTTTCAAAGCCACAGCAGGAAGCCTTGCCGCTACATGAGGGTAATAAACCAGTGTGAACACAGCCTCTGACGCAGCCATGTGCACCAGCCGCATCCACAGTAAGCCTTCTATTCCGTGTGGTGGTTCCATCACATTAACTCATCCTGAGTAGCCATGGCAACACGTGCAAAAAACACACTGTTGGTGGGTCTGTATCCGTCGCTCACAGACCCTGGCACCACTAAGCTCGACCCCTGTGTGCATGATGCCTGGGGACCAAACCATTAACAGTGCCCCTTGATTTTGTTCATCAGGAGCACCTCTGCTCACAGACTGTCAGTTTGAGAGGTTTTGGAAAAAATCCCCAGAACCAAGGGGAAAAGGCAAAAAAGTAAGCTGCGGTCTTCAGCCAAATAGCAAGATGTTGGGTGAGCATCAAACTGCTTCATTATTTGCAAGGGGGGGGCACTGATGCACTGTGGCTGCCAGGTTTGCAGCTTGAGAGCATCCAACACTTGTGCTTGTAACCAGTGAAATGCCCCTTCCTGGGCAGGGACCTGTGACAATGCTCTCCAGCAGTACCTTCTGGAGCCCGAGTGTGCCTGAAGTGCCTTGGTGCCCTAGATAAGACTCTCTGGGGAGCCAGTGTCAGAGGAGGGAGAATGATCTGACAGGAGGCATGACTTAAAAAGGCAACACTGGTGGCAGCAAGACTGTGGAAAGAGGGGAGGGAGCAGAGGGAAAGCCGTAAATTCATCAAGCCCATATTTGTATCATTAAAAATATTTTTAATTTATAATGTCCTGGAATGTAGTTGTCACCCAGCTGTGCAGCCATCACTACGCTGCCTCTCACATTTTTTTCCAGCTCCTCTCTCCCACCTCACTGGGACTGCCATCAATTTCTTCCCATCAACAGCAGTTACAGTAAACAGATTCATTTGCGGGCAATGGAAGCTGAGAGACAAAGGTAACAATATGATTAAGGTTTTTAATTCTATGCCTGAACAGTTAAGTCCAGAACTCACGATAATTAGCTGGCTGCAATGAAAGATCTTTAGTCGTTCCCTTTGTTTCATATAATTGTTCACTTTGGTCAGTTACATTTGTCCTTTAATCTGAATCCTTGCTCAATGAACTCTTCCTTTCCATCTATTCCCTGGGGATGCAGGAAGCGCATTAGTAGTGCAAGAATGTGTGACTGATGAACATGGACACCAGGTAGCAGCCCTGGCCACACACCGCAGCTGGTGCGTCTTGCACACATGCAGGCGAAGGAGCACTGCCAGAACAAGGTGGCCACATTGCTGGAGTGGCTGAGGAGTGGGAGGATGGAGAAACAAGGAAAAAGGAAGAAGGGAAGGCTTCTGATACCACAGCACGTAAAACAAAGCAGGCGCTGGTTTCAACACCATGGACCTGCATTTGCTTAGCTTGTATCCCTCAGCTGCTTTGGTACTCAGAGAAATGATTATCACAAAGTATCAGATACTTTCTCACTTTATTGCTTTTCTTTTAAAATACTAACAGAAGTGGTAATTGCCTGGTTAGCTTGCTTGCTGTTCTTATGCATTTGCATTCCATAACACAAAAAATATATGTGATTGAGCCACCACACTGCATGTACAAAGCAGCCTCATCAGGGCTGATGCCACGAGAAGGCTGGTTTTGAAGGCAAGGAGGTTAAAAACCTCTCCAACAGTATCTCCATTAAAAGGAAGAAGGAGGAAATGCCCAAAGTATGATTTTTAATACTGGGTAATAAAGAACTCTCAAGGCCTGCCTCCTCCTCACTGGTTACACCATTGAGTCCTAGCACTGCCCAGGAAAAACCTTCATGCCTGTCTTCGACCTTGCAGAACCAGACTGCAAGGGCTACCACCACACACTGGATCAACCTTCATCCAGGATAAATCAGCCCAGAGGCCTGCAGCATGGTACTTACAAATGCACAGGGGTATTCCCCAACACCTTCACGTTTAGTCTTGGCTTTTTGGTGTATGGGATCTGCACCTGTGGGAGACCTTACCCTTTCCCCCCCAGTCAAGTCCTAAACACATCCTCTCCATTGAGAATTCCAGAGGAGAGTACTGCAGGCTCCAGACTTTAAGGTCTTTTGCTCAGTATTAGTGAAAATATCTCATCCTTTTTAGGTGTTTAAGAGTTAGTTTTTCTTTACCCACAGATCTAAAGAGCCATGTATTCATTGAGTGTAAGGAAGACACTCTTCTACTGAACCTGTGTTTAGTCACAAGTCAGAGGAGTATCAAGTGAAAGTAGGCATGTGTTGGGAGGAAACAGGAACAAGAAGCAGGAATCAGTGAGCAAAAGCTAACATGCATTTGGAAAATTTCAGCAGAAATAAGGCAGCAGTGGCACTGCAGAAAGTGAATCATTCTATGCCCTGCAGAAACAGTTACAAGAAATACTGGGAGAATGTTATGCAACGCTAACTTTGACTTATCACATAACTTAGCACATAACACCAAGAAGACCCTGAAGAGAGACTATTTTGGCAAGTAATTTGCCCTCTCTGACCTGCCTGTAATCCGTGATAGCACTCTCATTGCTTTAGCGCTGAGTGGACTGGAAAAGAGACAGAAAAAAATGTCTTCTGAAAAAAAGAAAAAGGGAAAAGTCAGCCCTACAAAGGAAAATCAAACACTGACAAGTCACATAATGAGTAAGTAGAAATGTTTCTGTCTGCCTGCTCCTTTGTTATCTCTGGGTATGGCTTTCCCTCTGGACCCCTTTGCACCAATTCCTTTGCTTTTGGATGAAGTTTCAGCCAGAGGCACGGAGCAGCATTTCAGAGGAGTTTCTGGTTTGGTTACCTCCTTGTCCTAGGGGTTGTGCAAAGGTTTTCCTGAACCTCAGAAGTGTGTCTTGCATGAGCTGGACATTATCTGGCACATAAGGGCAGGCGTGGCACTCAGGGACCTAATTTCACACAGTCATGCCAAAAACCAATTCAGACCTATGCTGACTGTGGAGAAAGTGAGTTGCCTAGGAATAAGAATATTGCGTTCTGTGAGAAGGAATATTTAAATATGGAGAATTAGCCACTGGCGACTGGTCTGGCCATGTCTGTAGCTTTGTGTGCTACTCAGAGGTTGGCTTTGAAGAGGAAAAAGCTGAGGAATCTGATCAACTCCAGCTTTCCACACCAAAGCAACCTTTAAAATCTGTTAAGGTCTGTCTCAACATGCCAAAATTATAATTTTAGTCCTCATCTCCCTTCTTCCCTTTCCTCAGTAGCATTTTTAAGGAAGAAAGCATCTCCTAGGAAAGTGTGTGCTCTTGTTAAGAGAAGTTTGTTCTGATTCGGAGGCTCAACCCAGCTTTTGTCACAGATCTCACCTCAAATCAGTGCAACTTATTCTTCTAAGATGGGGTGGCACATCTGCCCATGGATTTTGAGCCCTTGGACTGACTGGCCAGTGCTTGGGCAGGTAAGATCTTTCCCATTAAGTTTTTATCAGGGGAACCTCACAAGCTCTATGAAGGCAACATTTTGCTGAGACACAGAACAGTGAGCTGAAGTCTTTGATCAGTGAAGGGTAACACAAAAGGAACTGCAGAAAGCTTTCCTCCCTGCACTTTATGAACCACTCAGACCACTGGTAGCATCCAAACGCATTGCATGCAGTTCTGGCACACAGCTTGCCTCTTGATTTCTGAGATGGGTTTCATTCCCCATATGGCGTTGCATTCACAAGGGCAAGGTTTCTAACACTGTATGAATTAGCAGTGGCTGATGTGTAGTTTGGACATCTACCAAGCAGTAGCACAGAACACATGCTGCACACCCTATTTCTAGAGGAATTCCCCTTCTTTGGTTGCTGTCATTCTTCTCCCCGGCTCTGCCAGGCACTCCTCTGCACCAACCGCTGTCTGACAGCCCTTGTAGGGCTGGGATATGTTCCCAGACCAGTATTTCAAACTGCTGATGCTCCAGAGACACAGGCATGTGCACACCCTCTCCACAGAGTTTTCATCCCAAATGCTTGCTTATGCCTTCCCTTTTTCCCATCTCCTGGGCACATTCTTGAAACCTGCAGCAGGAGCTCATGTACGCATTCCCGTGCCCTTGAATCCATTAACTGTAGCAAAGCGATTCATTATTTTAGCCTCTTTATGGCGTCACTGTTAACTTACTGCACATTGATACTTCCAGTCATATAAATGATAATCTTAAAATAAGGAGGACATGTTATTGAAATATTTATAATTGGAGCTGTATGGAGCAGAAAAAGATCTAAATGGGCATAAGAAAGCAACAAAAAATTAATGATTCAGAGAAAAAATACTATGTTTTAATCTACGGGGTGTGTGACAAACCCAAGTAATTAGAAGCTAAAAGGGTACATGACCAATGTGAGAGCCTCAGGACATGCCTTCAAACGCTGTAAAATTAACACTGTCTCAGAGGGAGCTTTGCTATAGCTGAAACACACAAGTGAAAATGCGAAGGCTCACCCTGTCCATGCCCACAGCATTTATCTTCACAGGAATCTCGGAGGGGGGGATGAGGAGATACCTGCCCCTGCAGCTGAGAAGGGGCATGCCTTCCCAGGGGTCCTCCCTACCCGTCCATGGAGCTGGGGGTGCCCTACAGGCCTCAACGCCCCAGGGGGAGTGCCGATTAATCCAGTTCTTGAGGGCTGTGCCTTGGCCAGGGGCTTTCCTCCAGGTCCTGCAAGCTATCAGGTTAACCTGTGGGGGTTTTCTTCCCCCATTCTATCTCCACCTGTCTACACTGAACTGTTGAACTTGATGGCAATGAAGGTCATACATACAAAATAATTATATATACTCTGTGCACCTTTCCACTGGCACACCTTCCTTCTGCACCTTGTTACTGAACACTCAAACAAGGAGGTCTCCTAGAAACCCGCACATCACCTCCTTACCTGTAACCATGTCTGCTTCTCTCCGCAAATTGCTTAGACCAGGACGCTCTCTGCTACACTGGCATACAGCTGTAGTGGGCCACTTCTGCGTGAAGATGCCAGGACCAGAAGCCGCACGTGCAATCCTCTCCTCCTGCCATATTCACCCCATCCTCTCCTTGTATTCTGAGTTTGGGAATCATCCTTATGCAGAGAACCTTCCGGTTGCTCAATTCTTCACTGCGCACAGCTTGGCAGGGGTCAGTGGGTGAGCTCTGTGCTGTGGGATCCACAACGGCACAACGCAAAAGTCAAGCAAACATGCACATGTTTAGAAAAGATGGCTCAGAGGTTTTCACCCTGTGATTCATTCAGCCTTATTCAGGTTATTTCCACTCAGAAATGAGAGGGAAATGAGAGTAAGGACTGAGAACAATTAAAGCTTGAGCAGCTGTAAAGTGTTACAGTAAGAGCTGTAATTAATTTCTACTTTTTTCAGTAATTAATTTCTAATTTTAAAATGTTGATTTCACTAAAATGAATGTAACAGAACAGAATAGAATAGACCAGGCTAGACTAGACCAGGCCAGACCAGACTAGAAAAGAGCAACAGAACAAACAGAACAAACAGAACAGAGCACTGCTTTTTACCAACACTGCACTGTGACTATGTAACATTCATTTAATTGCCTTATTTTACTCTTAAGGTAGCTGAACCACTTCAGCTCATTGTAAAGCTAAATATATCTGGATCTCTTAGTTTGTGTCTTCTCAACTAATGGAAAAATGCATAGTATTTTCATTTCTCCTTTTTTTTTCTTTTTTTCCCTGGACTCCACTTAAACAAAACTGAAGTTCTGTAATACAATTGTCAAATGCAGGTAGACAGTAAGAAATGAATTGTACTTTATATGTACTACATGATACAACCAATGAAAAATTAATTACTGGAGTAAAACTAATGAGTGTTCTTCTACACAAAGCACAGGTCTTGGGCTGCACACAGACTGGCACTGCTAATAAAGGTCTCTCTAGGTCCTCTAAGGCAGCACTAGGTCTTCATATGTGGGGGTCTGGCAGCATGGATGGGTAAGTTCCTCCCTATGAGGGTGGTGGCACGGCTCATGCCACGCAGTGAGGATGCTTGCCACCAGGCTCCTGAAAGTGTTGGTTTTCCCCGCAAGGGGCTGGTGAAAGGAGTAAACACAAGGCAAGGAGGAGGAAAAAGAGTAAGGAAGAGGAGGGAAAGGAATGTTGTGAGTTGAATTAGCTGAGCTCCTTTAACTGAGCTCTTTTGACTGGGTGGTTTTGCTTAGCATGAATAGTGGCTGAGCATGGGAAGCTGAAACTGCTGGAGCCTTAGGCTAGCCAAGCAGCTAGCTCCTACCTAGATAAAGCTGAACTTAATTTAAAGCCTTTGCTTAGTTATGTAAATTAAGACCTTGAAACCAGTGCAAACTGGAAGATGAAGGAGCTGTATCCCTCAGCAAGGAGCATCAAGTGGGAAAGTTAAGTAGGAATTTTGTGGCACCAAAGAAAGAACCCAGAGATGGACAAGCAGACTGTTGCACGAGAATTCACCACTGGGTGAATGGTTGGGAGCCTAGAATGTCAGAGTATGCCAAAACTCAGGGATTTCCTTGTTCTGGGTCCCTCTCCAAAGGCAACCAGCTTGAGCTGCTGCTATTCCTGTGGCACCTGCGAGCAGAGTATACTACCAGGCAAGTCACCCTACATTTACAGTGAACCTAGAGCTGCCTTTTGGCAGGAACTCAGTAGGAAAATCTGGAAAAGAGCCTGTCAGTGGGGCTTTGCTGTGGGTGCAATAGAAAGCCTGGCCATGTGTTTTGGTCATTCTCACGTCATACTAATTTTTCCCTTAGTAAGCTCATGGAGGTGTCAAACCTGATATCAAATGCAGCAGAATTCAGGCTAAAATTACTGGTTTTGAACAAAGGCACAGCAGGATTCAAGCCAGAGGACAGAGATAAAGTGGGTCTATGTCTTGCTGAGCATTATGTTTCATGATATTTTGCTGCACTGCTCATAAAGTTTGAGAGCTACATTTTCTTTTGTGGAGATTTTTATTTCTTAAAAACCTAGCATTTTACCTGAATCTTAGATGCCTAAAGTTGAATTATACTAAATAAATGACACCCTTCCCCCCTCCAAAAAAAAAAAAAAAAAATCCAAACCAAAAAACAAGTAGAATGTAAAAATGTGTTTTGCTCTCTTTGGCTTGAGTCGGTGAAGGCATTTCTGATTAATTAGGGAGTTGATGCTCCCAATTTGCAAAATGACACAAACCCACAAAAGTAAATGGAGAATGACAGCTGAAGTGAAAAGAAGTGCTTCTTGGGCAGTTTTCTTAGTCATCTTTCCACCCCTTCCATTTGGGGAAGACTTTGACAAGCTGATGAGCAATTAATGCACAAGGCAAAAGACGCATTTGTGTCATAAAAAGTATCTATGAGTCTACAAGCACCCTCACCACTGCACAGGAAAGTAATGTTCCCTTAATTGTCTTGAAACATTATAATTAGAGCAGAGGAACTCCATATTTAGAGCAGAGGAACAACATGTGCAACAGGAAAGTACTAACTAGTATGTATGAGGTGTTTAGGGTTTAAGTGTGCACACAGTTGCTCCAGTGCGAGGTGGTGCAGAGCTGCAGCACAGACACTCACAGTCTCACACACAGGGAGCTCAGCATCCCTACACCACAGCAGGGTGCTCTGCACCATGCACCAGACTGCAGAGCACAACACCACCACTCTGGGGTGCATGGGAAACGAGGCCCATGTAGGTCCAGGCTGCACATCCTATACAACCTCACAAGCACCACCTGCACCCTTGTACAATCCCAACAGAACACACCTAACTGTAATGTCCACAAATGTGAGAGGAGTAAAGTCTTGCAAAGTCTGCCAAACATTGCAGGGTCACTTACCCAAGCCCTTTCTGCAAGACATAGGCACAAACAGAAAATGGGATCTGAGGGAGCAGAAGCAAGGCGGTACTTTCTGGCTTACACTATGCAGGTCCATGCTCTCTAAATCTCAGAATTGTGAAAAGAGTACTTCTGGGCTTCTACTGTAAATCACAGTTTCTAGATATCACTCAAATCCTTCAGAATTGAATTTTCATTTGATATTATTTGAACTTCCCATCAGTCTGCTTGTACTTTGAATTTTGTCACTTGCAGTGCTGGAGAGTTTGTTGTTCACACTTCATTTAGCTGGAAGTCCTATTAATCCGATGCACATTATTGCTTTGTGAGATTTATATTGCTACCTTGGTCAAATGTATTACTTGAACAACCACCCAGTACTAGCACAAGATTCAGTCTTGTAAGCACAGGAGATCAGGTCAGGAACGTACTCCAAGAAGTTGCTTTCTGTTGTTGCAGCAACAGTGCAAGGTTCTGTATAAACTTCAGATGTAAATTGCAGGCAAACCATGAGTTCTTGTAGTTAGCATGTGCATCACATCATAAGCCTTTAAAAATGTGCAGTGATGCTGCTTTCAAGAACAGTTCAAACAGAAAAATCTTTTTGGTGTAAACAGAAATATTAATCCAGTCATGATAAAAATTGTCTCCTTGATCAAAAGATGGAACTGTCCACTAGAAGGAGAAAGAGCAATACCATAGTTCGTTCCTGGCACGTTCTCTAGCAAATGGAGAGAAAAGGGTCATTAATCCTGTTTAATTTTGTAGGAGTCATATGCACATACACATATTATCAAGAACCACTTGTGTTTTTCTTTAAAGGACCAGGAAGCAAAACATTGGAAATGGTCATTCCAAAATGAAATAGCTATTTAATTGGCCATTATTGGCACATATTGGGCTTCTGATCTATTCAGGAAAATAACAAATTTGTACTTTTGGTTTGCGATTATTGAGCAGAAATTGTATAAAGTGATGGAGGTTTTGGATTTATTTTAAGGAACATTTTGGTTTTATTTCAACGAAAACAATTTTATTTTTTCTGAGTTATGTAATATTTTCTAGGCAGATGTTTCTATTCTACATAATTTGTACCCCAGAATTATCTACTGGACACAGTTAAATTGCATACCTGATGTCCTGTACCCAGTCATAGCTAATAAATGTCTCTATTTGAATACTTAATAGACATAGAGGGCAAGAGAGCAAGACAGTTCCTGGTTTTCACGGTATAACAGAAATGCCTTGCTCAGATTTCCCCTAGCTTGCAGCAGGGCTGGAGTAGTGATTTCTGCAACCCCATGTCACAGTCTCTGTCCAGCCTCCTCCCTTTGCACAGGCACTTACTTGCAGCTATTGCATGCTCGGTCTCAGGTGGATACTGTGAAAACATAAAAGGATAAAACAAGTTTGTGACAGAGATATTCGTCACATAAGAAGGAAAAGTATGAAACCAGCATGGTTTAATTTGTTTGGTTTAATGATTCTGTTTCCTCTTAGAGTGGTTGGGGTCACCTCTTTCTGTTCAAAGCCTGATCCCTGTCCTCTCTGCTGCTCAGAGCGGATCCTGGTTTGCTCCCCTGGTGCTGCCTGTCCTGCCCACTGGAGGAAGCGAGGCAAGGATCTGGCGGCAGGGTCGGCTGTCGATACTCGGGGGCTGTGGGGCTCTGCGGGCAGCAGGTGATACCAAGGTGCACAGCGAGCACACAGCAGCTATCACAGCTGCCGCTGGAGGGACACATGGAGTTCCTTTGCCCTGAGACAGGCCGGGGCTGGGTGCCCTGTCCCTGAAAGTAGCTCTTGCCCCTCGGCGCTCACGTGTGCCTGGTGTGCCCCAGCCTTTCACACGCATAAATCCTCCCAGGGTGCTCAGTTCATACAGCTTCAGAGCGCACCCATGCTGCAGTCCAACCCCCACCGCCAAGTAACTGATTGGATTAGCAGTCCTGGCTGATAGCATGTCTGCTCAGCTGTGCGGGCTCATCAACCTCCCCATCCTGCTTGCTAATAAATCTGGCACCAGGGACCATTCCACTTGATGATCTATCCTTGGGGAGTTTTTAAGGCTTCACTCTGAGAAAACTACTTGGAGTATTGAAATTGAAGCTCTGCTGTTGTGTTGTCCCAGAGAGTCACAGGAGGTGCCTGTCACCCAGGGGGAGGTAGCTATTACATATTCAAGTGAACAAATAGGCCCTGCTTTTGGGAGACAGGCATCCCCACCAGCAAACGGAATGGAAGAACCCATGCTCATCTCCCAGCCTGTCACGTTAAGGCATGAGCCCAAGGAAAGAACACATGATGCTATATTACAGGCAATGCACCGTGGCTCTGCTGCTGAAGACACGTGCAATGCCTTTGCTGAAAGGATTAAGCAAAAGGGTAACTATCATACCTGGGCTCTTGGTCATCAGAACAGCTCTGCCATTTATGCACCTCTGATACGCATATTGCCAGAGAGCTTTCCAGGCTGCAGGAAACCAACCTACTTCCCCAACCTACTAGAGGCCCTGCCTTCACTAAGGCTTCATGACTCAACCATGCCAGAATTTGCATTGCTCTGCTTGCAGGGTAGGCTTCTGCTTTAATACATCTACTTGTAATCAGCTTGTAAAGGACACTGCCTGAATGAATAGGAAGACAGCATTTGTGGCATCTATAGTATCTGTACAGAAGATGTATAAATAAATTGACATTTTAGTTCTTTTCTCAGACTTACTTTTGGAGAGCTAAAGAGAAGCAGCCTGAGAAGGGCTGAATGCAGCAAGACAACGGAAAATCTTCCAGGTTGTTAAGCTGCTGTGGCTTTTGACTTAACTTCCGCATCAAAGTTCCATAAAACCCAATTTCCTTTGTTGCTTAAAGTTAATGAATGCAGAGTCGCAGGCTGAGTTGTTGCAAAATATTACTGTGAGGTTTTAGCATTTATTTTCACTGAGTAGCCTGCAGAAGCAAAGTCTGAATCCATGACAGGCTTGGGAGAACCTTACAGCATCCCTGTATTGATGACACACTGGGAGCATTCAGGCTATTCAAATATCTGGCACATTGGTAATACACTTGTAAATGACTCAGAAGGAATGAAAAGCATGTCTGATTAACCAGATTAGATTATATAAGTACCAAATAATTTAAAATGATGAACAAGCAGCTTTAACAACTAGAGAGAACTGTTCTTCCCTGAGCAAAGATCCCTCTATTTCTTCCCGAAACTGAGCCACTCTCACGGAGGTTGCCTCAAATGCGTGGTGCTGTCTAGAGATTTGAGTTTGTGCCTGGATGCTGTCCTCGTGTCCCTATCTCCCATTGAAGAGGAGCTTGAATACTGGGGCTCTAGGAGGTTCTGAGTAATGGGTGGGGTCCCAAAGCAAGGGAAGCTGGTCTTTCTGAACACCTTGACACACAAGTTGTGCCTATAGCTAGGAGGAACGGAAAAAGGAGAAGCAGTAGAAATGTTTTATGTGTCTGCAGAGTTTCTCTCCATGCTGTAGGCATGGGACAACTGGGTCTTTTCCATTGGTAGGCCCTCTGCTGTTCTACTGTAGCTTTTTTCCTACCTGATTCTTTTTTGGCAGATACAAAGTGAAAGCCCTTTTATTTATCAAGATGCCAATAACAGCCCTGCACACTACAGTTTAAATTCCTGTGAATGCTCATGACAGCTATTACCTCCACAACACAGGCATCTGTCTTCCAGAGTGCTTGGTGTGCTGACTGAAAACTCACTTTCTCTGAGTTTACTACAGTGTCCATGCCATTGGGTTTTAGAAGTTCTGGAATAGCAACAGAAAACAACAAATATATGATAAGTTTTTTGCATATCACTTTATAATCTTCTTCTTCAAGTACTACAGTTACTTAAAACAGAAATCCAAAAGCCAAGGACTGTCTGTCGTTGCATTATTTCAAGTTTTCATCAGTTCAGCTGAGAGGAGCATACTAAGCTCAGCCTCCTTGCAGTGTGGGTGCAAATCTTCTCTGCTCACTGTGTATAGCTCAGTCTGAATTTAAAGTTCAGGTCCTATTGCATGTTGCAGCCCATCCCAGATAGAGCTGAATCTGGCCAGGGATGTCAAAGACAACAAGAAGGGCTTCTATAAGTACATAGGAGAAAAAAGGCAGACTAGGGAAAATGTGGGCCCATTGGTCAGTGATATGGGAGACCTGGTTACACAGACATGGAAAAGGCTGAGTCACTGAATGCCTTCTTTGCCTCAGCCTTTACTAGCAAGACCAGTCTTCAGGAATTCCAGGTCCCAGAAACCTGGTCAAGGTACAGTCAGGGAATACTTACGCAGACTGAACGTACATAAGTCAAGTGTTGATTTGCGCTGGTGTGGAGGGAGCTGGCAGATGTCATTGCAAGGCCACTCTCTATAATCTTTTGTCAATCACGGAGATAGGGAACACTGCTGTGGAGACTAGAGGAGTGCAAAAGTCACTCCTGTCTTCAAGAAGGACAAGCCAGGGAACCACAGGCTGATCAGCCTTACATTGATGCCTGGGAAAGTGGTGGAGCAAGTAACCTTGGAATACTGGACATTACAGGCAAAAAACCTCGTCAGGACTAGTCAGCATGGCTTCACCAAGGGGAGAAGAAGTGATTGGCTTGGTAGATAAATGGAGAGCAGTGGCTACTGTCTACCTGGACTTCAGTAAGGGCTTTGTCACTGTTTCCAATAAGAAGTGTCAAAAGTTTGCCTTTCGTCTAAGGCAAATTTTTGAAGCATGAGCTGGCTGAGCAGTGTGTAGGCCTGAAAACTGGCTGACAGGCCAGGTCCAAAGGGTGGTAATCAATGGCACAAAATCTACTTGGAGTCCATTAAGTAACAGTCTACTCAGGGGCCAATACTGGGTCCGCTCCTGGTTAACATCTTCATCAGTGCTTTAGATGAAGGGGCAGAGCGTATTCTCAGCAAGTTTGCAGATGACACTAAACTGGGAGGAGTGTCTGATTTGGCAGCATGTCATGCTGCCATCAAGAGGAACCTCAACAGGCTGGAGAAATGGGCACTCAAAAATCATGAAGTTCAACAAGGGAAAGTGCAAAGTCCTGCACCTGAGAAGTAATATTTGCAGCTACTTGAATGGTGTGCACCTGCCTGGCGATGATTTCAGCAGGGAGGCAAGTGATCCACTGTGTATGCAGACATGTCATACTTAACGATCTGAAGACTCAGGTGAAGCTTATATTGGGCAGGAAGAACCAAGGCGCTGCAAGAGGAAAACCATTTTATGAAGTTTTGATGGAAAATTTTGGGTCAGAGAAGCAGACTTAGGAGTAACAGGAAAGGAACCTATGTGGGGTCCTTGGCATCATCTTCATTTGAGCACTCAGATACCTCAGGGAGGCACCAGAAGCACAATAGGAGGGTGCTCTCCAATAGGTTGCAGAGAGATCCCTTGTGCAGCTTGTTTCATGGCTTTTGTTGCACTGGTGTCTCCAAGGTGGGCACAGGGCAGTCAGGGCTGATCCTTCATTCCCCATGCCCCCTGTGCTCTGACTTCTTCTCTGGGTTCATCCTGTGATGGTCCATCTCAGCCTGCTCAGCACTGGGGTGGCTGGAGGCCCCTTTTCCTCCTTGGCAGCCTTTGTGGCAGTGGGCAGGCTGCATACCAGCAGGATGCTGACTTCAGGGTGGCGGCAAGCTGCTAACACCATGGCACCTCCGAGGTGCTTCAGCATGAGAAAGAGCTTCAGCCTCAGCCCAGGCACTGCCCAGTGGTTTACACAAGGCTGGTCTGTTGGGTGCACACACACACATTCCCCATGTGCACTCCTACCCAATGCCTTGTGCAAAACAACCTGAACAGCATGTGACAGCTGAACCCACAGAGGGATGCTCACAGCTGTGGTTGCAGGCAGGGGATGCTCACAGCATACATCCCATGCTGTGGCTGAAGTATCTTGAGAGGGTAACTCAGGTGGTGATGGACAAACTGAGATGCCAGCCTGTACAAGACAGTCACCATGCCTTCTGATCAGGACAAAGGAGAGAAGGAAATTCCCAAACACAGCACCTGAACAGAGTATGAGGCTGTTGGAGTCTGAAACTGGAGTGTTTGCTTAATGTATGTGTATAGTGATTAGCCAATTTAAAAATGCATGCTGATGAATGGTAACTGATAGGGAAAAGACTGGTGCCTTATATGAAGCTTTGACTCAGCTACTCACAGGGGTGAGGACAGCTGGGACTCTGCATCCAGGAAGCTGAAAAGCTCCTCCCCAGACCACTGTCTGGTCACCCACAAACTCCCTGCTTCTTTTCCCGACAGCCTGTGGGTAGGTAGGAGTAAAGGATATCTTAGTGCAAACCCAATGTCAGATCAGATTATGTGGATATACAGGCCTGGTCAGGTGAGAGTAAGGCTGGAAAAAACACGGAAGGCTTTTTTTGGTTGGGTTTGTTTTTTTTTTTGCCTGTAGGTTTCCTGCTATACCCTTGGAGGTGATACTGATAGCATCCTGGAGAGGCAGGTGCTGATGCGAAGTGCTCCTGGGGCTGTGTTTCAAAGGCCTCACTATAGGGGAAATAAATTGCACTGCATTTCAATGTGAGGGGTGTAGAAAGACTGTTGAGCATTTTGGATGCCACAGAAAAAGCAAACCATCTGCTGTTGCACAACCAGGTACGGGAACATTCCCTGGTTGCTCTGGCTCTGGCTTGCAAAGGCAGCTCCACTGGCCTGTTACACCCAAGCTGATCCAAATATGTGCAAATGCTTCCACAAACATGTTGTGCCATCAGCACAAGTCACTTAACTGGTTTCTAATGGGTACCAGATATAACTCTGGTATTGGTTTCAATTACTAAGTACATAAAAGCTTCAGGTGGAAACAGCATTCCTGAAAGACTGAAAATAAACTCTCACAGCTAAGCACACACCAGCTACTTGGCAGCTATCTGAGCAGAACGTGCAAGTAGAACTGCATTTTTTCTTTCATGAAGACCTCTGCAGTAGCATCTGATGCCTTATTACTAGGGGTGCACTTTATGAACAGCCTGGGCAGGATGGGCACAGCAATGTTTGCATCCTGTTCTTCCCTTGTTGTGAGCAGCAGTGGCGTGGGCACTCTATGCTGCTGAGCACAGTGAGAGTTGGGTGGCTGATGGGGAACCACTGCCTTTGCCATGTGTTGTCACAGCAGGCTGCCCAGACCACGTGTCCTGTGGCGTGTCTTGTTGTGTGATAACTGCATGCGCCTTTGACAGCAGCACTGTGCAAGGGGCTTGCACTGGATCCTGAAAGGAACAGATCCTTTCACAGAAGGAGCTTTGCAAAATTTATTTCTAAGGCCAATATTTTAGAGGAAGGGGAGAGGAGTTTCTGTCTTTCAGTGCTGCTGTGTGCAGGTCCCAGAGAAGAAGCTTGTCATTGTGCTGGGTTGCTGGGTTTGATGAAAAGGGGCATTAATTTTTGCAAAAGTTGCAGCTTCCTTCAACCCACCAGCATCTCTGGTATTTTTAAAGAGGAGCATGTGGTGACCGAAGTCAGGACATGAATGGTAGATGCCATGGCTGAGTGCAGGGTACCCTGCCTGACTCGGGCTTCAAAGAAGAAAAATGCCCCTTCACACTTGTCTTGTCCAAGCCACCTGAGGAGGTGATGCTGTCATTTGCTGTTGATGGCCCTGCTCAGTTACCATAGCTGTTATCGGGGATGTGATGGGGGTCATGCAGCGCAAGGCCAGCATGCAGAGGATGCACAGACAGACTTACTACAGTGCCGTCCATCATTCTTTAGTTCATTGGAGCAGGAAGGAAAAGGTGGCTTAATTTCATACCATTTCCCTCCCTGGAGTAATGAAGTCCAGCATTAAAAGGAAACCTGAGTATTATCAAGTGAACCTGAGATGTGGAGCAAGTAAAACTCTGCCTCTGCCTATTGCTTTTCTTGGCTTTGGACCAGAGGCAGGGAGAGCCAGCATCAGTATAAGACACTGTCCTGGGTTCAGCAGTAGCAGTCATGTTTTTTTTTTCCTTTGTGGTAGCTGGTACAGTGCTGTGTTTTGACTTCCAGCCTGAGAACAGTGTTGGTGAAGCCGATGATTTCAGTTGTTGCTAAGTGATGTTTACCCTGACCAAGGACTTTGTGAGGCTCATGCTCTGCCAGGGAGGAGGGGAGGCTGTGAGGAAGCAGGGACGGGGCGCCTGACCCGGGCTAGCCAGGGAGGTATTCCATACCACAGCACGTCATGCCCACGGTGAGGGGTAACTGGGAGTTACACGGAAGGACACGGGCTTCCAGGTGGAACTTGTTTTCTTGGCCGGTGGTATCGTATTCTCTTCCCTTGTTATTTTCCCTTATCATTGTTGTAGTTGATAGTAGCGGTGGTGATTTGTGTTGTACATTGGTTGCTGGACTGTTCTTGTCTCAACCCGTGGGAGTTGCACTTTTTCGATCTTCCTCCCCATTCCTCCGGGAGCGGAGAAGGGGAGAGCCCCGGTGCGGGGGGGGAACAGGGACCTCGATTGTTGTCAGCTCGGCACCACTCACTGGGAGTGAGTGAACAAGTTGCCTGACTGCGTTTAAACCACGACAGTTCTTTTTGGCGCCCAACGTGGGGCACAAGGGGTTGAGATAAGAACAGATCTGACTGGATTGATAGTCACTCGTCACAATGCTGATTTGTTGGCTCTCAAGGTTGTTCCTCTTGATCTCACAGTTTCAGTATATAGTATCTTACGTCCATCCGGTATTTGCTGTATTAGTGTTTTTCAAGTGTGGGGCTTGGGCTAAGGTTTTTGTCCCATTGTAGATTATGGTAATGACTTTTAATACAATAGAATCATTGATCATGAAACTGATCTGGCTTATGTTCCCAGTGTGGTCACCACCTTTATACTTTGGGCGGTATATGATGGAGGTGCTTAGCAATTACACATCTTTTTTCTCCTTCTCAGGTGCTCAAACTGTGAAGGAGACATTCTTTTACCCTCCCAGTCGTCCCCCCAGACCATTTACATTTGAGAGTTTTGAATTTTTTGAATGGCATTTTAATGCTGTTGAGACTTGTTTGCTGATGGTGATGGGAATCACCATGCTAACACGCATACAGAGTGTGTTTTGCCCACTACTGATTTCAAGAGTTAAGAAGGGTCAGGTTTGGGTCTTGTCTGGGGTCAAACGACGATGTAGGAGGACCGAGAGATTTTCCCTGAGGCTGGACAGCCATGAGTGGCAGGGTGTGTGGGACAGTATGGGCAAGTATCTAGGCCAGTGGGCCCCTCCAGTACTTTGGAATTTCACTACCGAACAACTACAAAATCCAGAAGAATTAGTAAAACACTTAAATGAGGTGTGTGGTCATTCTGGCCATACCAGAGATGGACAAATCATGGCAACGTGCTGGGGCTTGGCCTATGCTTACAGGGCCTTGTTCAACACTATCCAGCACCTTCAAAAGGAAAAGAATGTCGGCGGATCTGAGGGCAAAGCAGCAGTCGCTACTCAAACTTTGGCTGCAATGAACAGCACAGCTACCCCAGCGGCAAGTACAGCAGCTGCTCAAACTTCAACTGCAACAGACAGCGCGGTTACCCCAGCTCCAAGCACAGCAGCTACACCACCCCCAGCAACAAGTACAGTCGCTACTCAAACTTTGGCCTCAATGAACAGAGCAGCTA
>NW_026915104.1:0-5619 GCF_034315485.1 Pezoporus occidentalis | reverse complement strand
GGATTCTGTGAAATAAAGCTCTGACAGTCTGTTGGTCAACAAAGCCCTTGTGCTAATTGGGGACAAGTCATATCTGAGCTTCTGCTCTGCTGTGAATTTAAGTAGGGGTGTAAAGAGCCTGAGTGCTGCTCGGAGGGAGGATTTCTGGTCCTCCTTTCCCCCGAACAGCCAAGGTGCTGCTGGGCTGGGTCCCCTGACAAAGCTGATGGAGCAGGTGCAGTACCCAGCTGTCTGCATCTGGGACTTCAAGCTTCATTATTCACCCTGCACAAGCCCACCCAGGTATTCTTAGTGCCTCTTTTTGCCTTCATGTAGTTCTTTTCAATAATCTTTGAATTATAATTATTCTTCTTTTTTAAATTTGATTGAGGGTTATTTCTCCCTCTGTTATATTGATTTTCCCAGTCCCCAAGCCTTTGCTTTAGCCCAGTACTCAATGGGGAAGAAAGACATTCAAAACCACTCAGAAATCCTTTTCTACCCTCCTCCAGTGCATCTCCTGGACTGTCAGTCTGGTGCCTTCAAGCAGAAAAACGGTTTGACATTGAAAACATCTAAAGCCACCTGTGTACTTCTCCTTCCTTTCCCACACTTTCATAGCTCAGTTTTCTCCCCTGATTGCCACATCCTTTGTGTTTTCTAAATGTCTGGGACAAGGTTATCATTTAATATTTCTCCTAAGAGTTTTATAATGTCTCTTCATTTAGGAGAAGCATTCAGGACACACCAGCACTCAGGGTTCTTCAGATGAAGACTGGGAAATCTGACTTCATCCTGCTATATCCTCAAAGCAGACACGTTTTGAGCCAATGCTTTTGACCAAAGTGTTGCACAATCACTAGTCAAGTGTATGGAAATAAATGCATCTGATGGAAAGGACTCCCCATGACCAGCGCAAACCATCCACAGAGAGGATGCTTTGTTGTGCTTGTTTTCAGCTCCCTTCAATGCAATATTAGATGAACCCTGTGGATGTAAAGGGCTTCCTCAGGGAAACACTGAAAGGAAGAGGTGTGTGATAGATGGGGAAATACAAAGCAAACTGTCCTGGGCCTGTCTTCCTGGGTAGGTCTCTGCAGAACTGGTCTTGGAGGTGTTGATGCAGCCAGAAGGAGTTTGGGGAACGAATGGTTTTCTTCAAACAGGGTCAGGTGATTTTAAGTGTGGACTGAGTATTCAAGGGGTTGGAAGTTGAGAGCTTTTAGGTCCCTTTCAACATAAACCAGTCTGGGATTCTGTGATACCTGATATGAGCATCCAATACATTTATCCCGTGTAAGTGAGCTGGAGCAGCGCTAAGGACTTGTGATAGGCACACATAGGTTAGCATGTGGCCAGAAGTGTGTCCCAACTAAAATCTTCCTGGGATGTGTGGTCCTCACATCTTTTCCTTTTTGGATGCTCAGTACCAGGTCTGTGCTTTGTGGATTTGACCATGTGTCCTGGGTTCAGCAGTAGCAGTCATTTTTCCCCTTCTTGGTAGCTGGTGCAGTGCAATGTTTTGACTTTCAGCTCGGGAACAGAGCTGATAACAAGCGATGTTTTGGTTTGGCCAAGGACTTTGTGAGCCTCATGCTCTGCCAGGGAGGAGGGGAAGCCAGGAGGAAGCAGAGACAGGACACCTGACCCAAACTGACCAAAGAGGTATTCCATACCACAGCACGTCATGCCCAGGAGGTAACTGGGAGTTAGCCGGAAGGGCTGGGGGACTGCGGGGTTGGAGGAGGTATCGGTCAGAGCTTGGTCGGGCTGGGGGGGCGAGTTATCGGTCGGCTGGTGGTGAGATGATGTATTCTCTTCCCTTCTTATTTCCTTTATCATTATTATTATTGGTGGTAGCAGTAGTGATTTGTGTTATACCTTAGTTACTAAACTGTTCTTATCTCAACCCGTGGGAGTTGCATTCTTTTCGATTCTCCTCTCTGTCCCTCCGGGAGCAGGGGGAGGGCAAGAAAAGGGGGGGAAGTGAGCGAACGAATTACCTGACTGGGTTTAAACCACGACAGTTCTTTTTGGCGCCCAACGTGGGGCACGAAGGGTTGAGATAACGACAGATTTGACTGGATTAATAGTAGCTCGTCACAATGCTGATTTATTGGCTCTCAGAGTTGTTTTGCTTGATCTCGCCGCTTCAGAATGTTGTAACTTACGTAGAGCCGGTATTTGCTGTGATAGTGTTTATCAAGTATGGGGCCTGGGCTAAGGTTCTTGTCTCACTGTGCTTTATGGCAATGGCTTGTAATACGGTTGGGCTCCAGCAGCAGGGCGGGACGGACGTGGCCGTGGACTTGTACCTGGCCGTCCGGCTGCTCTTCACCGCCCTGGCCCTCACCCTACTCTCCATCTTCGTGAGGCTGCGGGGAGCCGAGGGGGAGCGGCCCCGGGAGCCGGCGGCAGCCGAACCGGCCCGGGAGAGCGGCCCCGGGGACCAAGCGGCGGCGGGAGCGGGGCCGGAGGCCGCGAGGGGACGGCTGCCGGTGGAGGAGGTCAGGCCGGTCGGGGAGAGGAAGGAGGCGGCTGCCGAGCAGCGGGAGAAGGCGGCGGAGGAGCCGAGCCCCGCGGAAGAGCCGAGCCCTGCGGAGGAGCCGAGCCCCGCGGAGGAGCCGAGCCCCGCGACGGCCGAGAGCATCCCCCGGCTGCCGCCTGCCGAGCGCCAGGAGGATGCAGGAGACCACGCAGCATTTCCCAGCAAGGCAGAGGAGGAAGAGCTGGACTCGGGAAAAGAGAAGCTGGCGGTGGGAGAGCCGGCAAGCAGAGCAGCTACCCCAGCCCCAGTGACAAGTACAGCAGCATCAACTGAGAGTTCTGAAGGTTTTGAATGGCCTTTGGGTGTCCTTGGGACCTGCCTGCTGATTGTGATGGGGATCAGCATGTTGGCGCACACACAGACTGTGTGCTACCCACAACCATTTTGTCTGATCTCAAAAGTTAAGCAGAGTCAGGTTTGGGTCTTGTCTGGGGTTAGACGACGATATGGGGGGACCAAGAGATTTTCCCCAAAGCTGGACAGTCATGAGTGGCAGGGTGTGTGGGACAGTATGGGCAAGTATCTAGTCCACTGGGCCCCTCCAGTGCTTTGGAAGCGTCGGAGATGGGAGGCAGCTGTATGGAGTCCCCGGCAACAAGCTGCAGAAACTGCTTAAGGGGACAGTGAATTATTTTAAGCCTGGTGGGCCCATGGCACTTCAGGCCATCAGAGCAGAGATGCAACACAGAGATGGACTCATGATCAAGGGGTGGACCTAGCAATGGACACTATTGCCCAGATTATTCACAAGTGTGAACACTGCACACAGTCTCTCCTGCTCTGGAAGACTGTTACAAGAGATGGAGCCTGACATCATGGACCAGATGGATTCAGCAGCTTTATAGGGACTGGTCCATGCACTAAGATAAGAGTGATGGTATATTGAAAATGTAGGATCTGAGCATGACGTGAATGGTATGGAATAAGGGGTGGATAATGTCCTGGGTTCAGCAGTAGCAGTCATTTTTCTCCTTCTTGGTAGCTGGTGCAGTGCAATGTTTTGACTTTCAGCTCGGGAACAGAGCTGATAACAAGCGATGTTTTGGTTTGGCCAAGGACTTTGTGAGCCTCATGCTCTGCCAGGGAGGAAGGGAAGCCAGGAGGAAGCAGAGACAGGACACCTGACCCAAACTGACCAAAGAGGTATTCCATACCACAGCACGTCATGCCCAGGAGGTAACTGGGAGTTAGCCGGAAGGGCTGGGGGACTGCGGGGTTGGAGGAGGTATCGGTCAGAGCTTGGTCGGGCTGGGGGGGGGCGAGTTATCGGTCGGCTGGTGGTGAGATGATGTATTCTCTTCCCTTGTTATTTCCTTTATCATTATTATCATTGGTGGTAGCAGTAGTGATCTGTGTTATACCTTAGTTACTAAACTGTTCTTATCTCAACCCGTGGGAGTTGCATTCTTTTCGATTCTCCTCTCCGTCCCTCTGAGAGCAGGGGGAGGGCAAGAAAGGGGGGGAAGTGAGTGAACGAATTACCTGACTGGGTTTAAACCACGACACCATGTCATATCCCCTTCTGTATGTCGTCACATTATTGAGGAGGAAGATCCTCTAAATGAAACAGTAGATGGAGGGTTTTTAACATTTAATCCAAACACACAATTTCTGTTTAATGAACTGTACAATTGCTGGAAGAACATGTACTTGTATAATGACAAACCGAATAAATATGTGGTTTAAAATAAGCACCTTTGGAAACCATGGTCTTCTGCAAAGAACTGTGATGAATAATGAATGAATGTCGACAGCAACCAGTCAAAATCTAATTTAAATTGGTGTGAAGTGAAATGCTCAGTTTATAAGCTTTTAATCAAAGTTTCTGCGGGAGTTTTCATGAAAAATAGAGACATTTGGACAATTCCCTCAAGAAAAGAGAACAACATGTGAAGCAACTTATTCAGATAGAATAAGAGAGGGACTCTTCATCAGGGCCTGTAGGGACAGGACAAGGGGAATGGCTTGAACCTGCCAGAGGGGAGACTGAGATGAGCTCTTAGGCAGAAGCTCTTCCCTGTGAGGGTGCTGAGGCGCTGGCACAGGGTGCCCAGAGAAGCTGTGGCTGCCCCATCCCTGGCAGTGTTCAAGGCCAGGTTGGACACAGGGGCTTGGAGCAAGCTTCCCTAGTACAAGGTGTCCCTGCCCGTGGCAGGGGTTGGAACTGGAGGGGCTTTAAGGTCCCTTCCAACACAAACCAGGCTGCACTTCTAAGAAATAAAGCTGTCAGTCTCTTGAAGTCAAAGCCCTTGTGGGAAATGGGGACAAGTCATATCTGAGCTTCTGCTTTGCTGTGAATTTAAGTAGGGAGGTAAAAAACCTGAGTGCTGTCAGGAGGGAGGATTTGGGGTCCTCCTCCCCCCTGAAAAGCCAAGGTTCTGCTGGGCTGGGTCCCCTGACAAAGCTGCATCTGGGACTTCAAGCTGCATTATTCACCCTGCACAAGTGCACCCAGGCATTCTTAGTGGCCTTTTTTGCCTTCATGTAGTTCCTTTAAATAATCTTTGAATTACATATTTTTCTTCTTTCCAGAATTTGATTGAGAGTTATTTCTCTCTCTGTTATATTGATTTTCCCACTTCACAAGCCTTGGTTTTAGCCCAGTACCCAATGGGGAAGAAACACATTCAAAACCACTCAGAAATCATTTTCTACCCTCCTCCAGTCCATCTCCTGGATTGCAGTCTGTTGCTTTCTAGCAGAAAACAAGGTTTGCATTGAAAACATTTAAAACGACCTGTGTACTTCTCCTTCTTCCTTCCCCACACTTTCATAGCTCGGTTTTCTCCCGTTTGCTCCATCCTTTGTGTTTTCTAAATGTCTGGGACAAGGTTATCAGTTAATTTTTCTACCAAGGGTTTTATAATATCTCTTCATGTAGGAGAAGCATTCAGGACACACCGGCACTCAGGATTCTTCAGATGAAGGCTGGGAAATCTGAGTTCATCCTGATATATCCTCAAAGCAGCCATGTTTTGAGACAATGCTTTGGACCTAAGTGTTGTGCAATCACTAGTGAAGTGTATGGAAATAAAGCTGTCTTTTGGAAACTAATCCCCATGCTTTTGTTGTGTGAGGATGCTTTGTTGTGT
>NW_026915103.1:0-2989 GCF_034315485.1 Pezoporus occidentalis | reverse complement strand
TGGCTGTGAGAACAGAGGCCAAAAGTTCGTGCTCTACTCAGTGTGCTGCTGGGCAGCAGACAGCAAGCTCCTGAGAGGTAGCATTCAAATGCAAACTCACGTAGGAAAGTGAGCCCTGAGAGTAAGGATGGACCTAGTGTTGCAAAGCTGACTCTGTTCTGAAGATCACTAGCACCACCTTTCCCTCCTGCCTCTTCGGCTGTGAGAACAGAAGCCAAACCTTCTGCATCTACGCCCTGCGTTGCTGGGCAGCAGAGTGCAGGCTTCGGAGAGGTTTCATTCAAACTCTCTTTCAGGTATGAAAGTGAGCAGTGAAAGCAATGATGGAGGCACCGTTGCAAAGCTGACTGTGTGCTGAAGAATGCCAGCACCAGCTTTCCCTCCTGGCTCTTCTGCTGTGGGAGCAGAGGCCAAAAGTTCATGCTCTACTCACTGTGCTGCTGCGCAGGCGAGAGCAGGCTCTGGAGCGAATGCTTTCAGAGGTTTTTCCTGTTGAAAGTGGGCAGTGACACCAGTAATGGAGGCACCTTTGCAAAGCTGACTGTGTGCTGAAGATTAGTAGCACAAGCTTTCACTCCTGGCTCTTCGGCTGTGTGAGCAGAGGCCAAACGTTTGTGCTCTACTCACTGTGCTGCTGGGCAGCTTAGACACCATCCGGAGAGGTACGACTCAAATGAACTTTTAGCTATGAAACCGAGGAGCCACAGCACTGCTGGTGACAAAGTTGCAAAGCTGACTATGTGCTGAAGATTGCCAGAAGCAGCTTTCTCTCCTGGCTCTTCTGCTGTGGGAGCAGAGGCCAGACGTTCATGATCTCCTCAGAGTGCTGCTGGGCAGCAGAGGGCAGGCTTCCGAGAGGATTCATTCAAACTCTCTTTCAGGTATGAAAGTGAGCAGAGACAGCAATGATGGAGGCACCGTTGTAAAGCTGACTGTGTGCTGAAGAATCCCAGCACCAGCTTTCCCTTTTTTCTCTTCTAATGTGGGAGCAGAGGCCAAACGTTCGTGCTCTACTCACTGTGCTGCTGGGCAGCAGACAGCCAGCTCCTGAGAGGTAGCATTCAAATGCAAACTCACGTAGGAAAGTGAGCCCTGAGAGTAAGGATGGACCTAGTGTTGCAAAGCTGACTCTGTTCTGAAGATCACTAGCACCACCTTTCCCTCCTGCCTCTTCGGCTGTGAGAACAGAAGCCAAACCTTCTGCATCTACGCCCTGCGTTGCTGGGCAGCAGAGTGCAGGCTTCGGAGAGGTTTCATTCAAACTCTCTTTCAGGTATGAAAGTGAGCAGTGAAAGCAATGATGGAGGCACCGTTGCAAAGCTGACTGTGTGCTGAAGAATGCCAGCACCAGCTTTCCCTCCTGGCTCTTCTGCTGTGGGAGCAGAGGCCAAAAGTTCATGCTCTACTCACTGTGCTGCTGCGCAGGCGAGAGCAGGCTCTGGAGCGAATGCTTTCAGAGGTTTTTCCTGTTGAAAGTGGGCAGTGACACCAGTAATGGAGGCACCTTTGCAAAGCTGACTGTGTGCTGAAGATTAGTAGCACAAGCTTTCACTCCTGGCTCTTCGGCTGTGTGAGCAGAGGCCAAACGTTTGTGCTCTACTCACTGTGCTGCTGGGCAGCTTAGACACCATCCGGAGAGGTACGACTCAAATGAACTTTTAGCTATGAAACCGAGGAGCCACAGCACTGCTGGTGACAAAGTTGCAAAGCTGACTATGTGCTGAAGATTGCCAGAAGCAGCTTTCTCTCCTGGCTCTTCTGCTGTGGGAGCAGAGGCCAGACGTTCATGATCTCCTCAGAGTGCTGCTGGGCAGCAGAGGGCAGGCTTCCGAGAGGATTCATTCAAACTCTCTTTCAGGTATGAAAGTGAGCAGAGACAGCAATGATGGAGGCACCGTTGTAAAGCTGACTGTGTGCTGAAGAATCCCAGCACCAGCTTTCCCTTTTTTCTCTTCTAATGTGGGAGCAGAGGCCAAACGTTCGTGCTCTACTCACTGTGCTGCTGGGCAGCTGAGAGTGACCTCCAGTTTTTATTCAAATTGTCTTTTAGGCATTAAACCGAGGAGAAACTGCAATGATGGAGGCACCGTTGCAAAGCTGGGTGCTGAAGAGGCCCAGCACCAGCTTTTTTCATTCGTCTTCGGCTGTGGGAACAGAGGGCAAACGTTCGTGCCCTCCTCGCTGTGCTCCTGGGTCCCCTAGAGCAAGCTCCGGAGAGGTACAATTCAAATAGACTTTTACCTTATGAAAGTGAGCAGTGAACAGGCATGATGCTGACACCCTTGTAAAGCTGACTGTGTGCTGAAGAGGCCCAGCACGATCTTTCCCTCCTGGCTCTTCTACTGTGGGAGCAGAACCCAAACGTTGGTGCTCCACTCACTATGCTGCTGGGCAGCCGAGAGCAGGCTCTGGAGATCTTGCATTCAAATGCACTTTTAGGTTTGAAAGCTCAGAGAGCACAGATGGTGACTCCGTTGCAAAGCTGACTGTGTGCTGAAGATTCCCAGCTTCAGCTTTCCCTCCTGGCTCTTTGGCTGTGAGAACAGAGGCCAAAAGTTCGTGCTCTACTCAGTGTGCTGCTGGGCAGCAGACAGCAAGCTCCTGAGAGGTAGCATTCAAATGCAAACTCACGTAGGAAAGTGAGCCCTGAGAGTAAGGATGGACCTAGTGTTGCAAAGCTGACTCTGTTCTGAAGATCACTAGCACCACCTTTCCCTCCTGCCTCTTCGGCTGTGAGAACAGAAGCCAAACCTTCTGCATCTACGCCCTGCGTTGCTGGGCAGCAGAGTGCAGGCTTCGGAGAGGTTTCATTCAAACTCTCTTTCAGGTATGAAAGTGAGCAGTGAAAGCAATGATGGAGGCACCGTTGCAAAGCTGACTGTGTGCTGAAGAATGCCAGCACCAGCTTTCCCTCCTGGCTCTTCTGCTGTGGGAGCAGAGGCCAAAAGTTCATGCTCTACTCACTGTGCTGCTGCTCAGGCGAGAGCAG
>NW_026915102.1:0-5266 GCF_034315485.1 Pezoporus occidentalis | reverse complement strand
GTGTACTCTTGGTAACCGTTGCCTTCCTAAAGCAGTCTCTAATAGATGACTTTTCATTCTAGTCAGTAAAGTGACCCCTCTTCTTAGGGGGATGACTTTGTTAGTTCTCTAAAGGCAATGAGCTCTGCCTGGATGGGAGCGGTGAGCAGCTCCAGCGGTGCTTACTCACTGGGCTGCCAAGGGAGGGTTTTGCCAGGCTGGGAGAGCGCAGGATGGGGTTGGTGAGAGACACTCAGCAAAAACAAAAGCAGCGACGTGAAAGTGCGCTGAGTGGGAGGACGTGGAGGTTATTCTCTGAGCTCTTTTGTCTTGCCAGCTAACTCATACGATGGGGCTTGCGCTTCCTCTCGTATTCACGCCTTCCCCAGGGACCTGGTTGCCAGAAATACCCCTTCCATCCCGAAGCCTGAGTGTGCATGCAAACCCAGCCAAATTCCTCATGAATCCCACTTTTTCTATTTCATAGTCTTCAAGTTTTAACAATGGAAATACTTCATGAGGGTATTGAAATGGCAGCATTAGTGCAGAAGGACAGCAGAATTTTGGAGAGAATTTTGGAGAAGCTGTGTCCCATGTTAGTGTTAGATGTAAGCATTAGACACTGGTCATCCTGTGAAGTTTGCGTTCTGAAATGTTAATTGGGGCTCTTGATGGGCTTTCATCATATCCTGGCTTGAACAAACACAGCAAATAGCAGGTTTAGTGTGTAAGTTTTTGCTGCTTTTCTTCAGAGCAATTTAATGGCTGGGAAGGCAAATGTACTGCTTGTGTCTTTTGTCTTCCTTTTTTTTCATGTACCAGGTAGCAGTGGTGCATTTACTTCTGCAGTGGTGACTGGACTGGTAGGGAGAGGATTGCCGTGCCTTTTGTCCCCTTGTCCCTACACAGCAGGTACATCATAAACAGCAAATAGAAAGCGATAGCGTTTTCAGAGCGAGGAATTTTGCTCCTGATATTGCACTGCAGACCATTTAACACTGTTCCCCTTCAAAATGACCCCCTCGGTATTTCTTAGCAGTAGCCTGTCTCTGGAGTAGGGGGCTGAGCATGGTCCGTAGGGGGCTGAGCATGGTCCAAGTCTTAAAATGTTCATAGAAAATTCTGATTGCAGATACACTAGTAATATCTACAGCTGTCACAGAATATGCTGCCTTTTTTTCTATCTCGATTTTGTCAATGATGCTGTATTCCTCTAAGAGAGAGATCAGTTCCCTGGCTGAACGTGAGCATACTGAACTGGAAGAAAGGGAACAAGATCAGGATGTGGAGCCACCCATTGTTGGTCCTGTAGATCTAGAGCAGAACAAACTTGATCCTCCAGGGGGTTTGGATGAAGTCACCAAAATATGCTTCTTGGTACTTAATTTTACCTCCTTTGACATTTCTTTGAATTTGCTGGTTGCATAAAATATTTGGTAGTCTCTATGGCTGTTTTTCTTGTAAGTTCACAAAATATGGGTCTATGATTTCAGTGTATTTTATGTAAAGGTAATAAATTATATCTGCAGTCATGAACACTGCAAGATTGTTGACGCAGGAGTCACGGACAACGCAGAGACGATCAATGTGATCAAGCGATTGCCAAATTTATTACTGTTGTGGTTTAAACCCAGTCAGGTAACTTGTTCACTCACTCCCAGTGAGTGGTGCCGAGCTGACAGCAATCGAGGTCCGTGTCCCGTCCCCCCCACCCGGGTTCTCCCCCACTCCCGGAGGAACGGGGAGGAGGATCGAAAAAAAAATGCAACTCCCATGGGTTGAGACAAGAACAGTCCAGGAACCAATGTACAACACAAATCACCACCGCTACTATCAACTACAACAATGATAAGGGAAAATAACAAGGGAAGAGAATACGATACCACCGGCCAAGAGAACGAGTTCCACCCGGAAGCCCGTGTCCTTCCGGGTAACTTCCAGTTACCCCTCACCCCGGGCATGACGTGCTGTGGTATGGAATACCTCCCTGGCTAGCCCGGGTCAGGCGCCCCGTCTCTGCTTCCTCCCGGCTTCCCCTCCTCCCTGGCAGAGCATGAGCCTCACAAAGTCCTTGGTCAGGGTAAACATCACTTAGCAACAACTGAAAATATCGACTTCACCAACACTGTTCTCAGGCTGGAAGTCAAAACACAGCACTGCACCAGCTAACACAAAGGAAAAAACATGACTGCTACTGCTGAACCCAGGACATTATCCACCCCTTATTCCATACCATTCACGTCGTGCTCAGATCCCACATTTTCAATACACCATCGCTCTCCCATATATATACATCTATATACATACAGACCAAGAGGAAAAAAAACATTTTCAGAGTGCATGGACCAATCCCTATAATACTGCTGAGTCCATTCGGTCCATGATGTTCAAAGTTCATTCTCGGTTGGGATGATGGCTGGAGGGAAGTCAGGGCCAGTCACTGGTGACCTGGAGACATCTAGTTGATGGGCTATAAAAGCATTACATAGCAGGCAACAGCATACAATTGAGTTCACTGGCTGTTTTCCCCTAAAATCAAATCCCCTTGAGGTATACATCGGACTTCCCCATCTTCCCGCATTACCCACCAAGTATATCCAGGTCCCTGAGCAAAAGCAATCCCACGAGTGGGTTTGCCTTTACCTGAAGCAGGAATAACCCAGACTGTCTTCCCCAGCAAATTCTTCATATGCACCACGGGAACTTTGTCCCCCTCTACAATATGTAAAAGTTCTGACTGGGCTGGGCCAGCCCTGTTGGCAGATCCTCTGGTGTTGACCAACCAGGTGGCCTTTGGTAAGTGTGTATCCCAATGCTTGAAAGTTCCCCCACCCATTGCTCTCAGTGTAGTTTTTAACAGCCCATTGTACCGTTCGATTTTCCCAGAGGCTGGTGCATGGTAGGGGATGTGATATACCCACTCAATGCCATGCTCTTTGGCCCAAATATCTATAAGGTTATTCCGGAAATGAGTCCCATTGTCTGACTCAGTTCTCTCTGGGGTGCCGTGTCGCCACAAAATCTGTT
This sequence comes from Pezoporus occidentalis, assembly GCF_034315485.1. Classification (NCBI taxonomy): domain Eukaryota; kingdom Metazoa; phylum Chordata; class Aves; order Psittaciformes; family Psittacidae; genus Pezoporus; species Pezoporus occidentalis. Next base: position 2,260 of record NW_026915102.1, on the reverse strand, counting down.
TCTCAAGGCCCAGGATAGTGTTCCGGGCAGTGGCATGGGGCACAGCATGTGTTTCCAGCCCCCCGGTGGTTGCTTCCACCATGGTAAGCACATGGCGCTTGCCTTGGCGGGTTGGTGGCAGTGTGATATAGTCAATCTGCCAGGCCTCCCCATATTTATACTTCAACCATCGTCCTCCATACCAAAGAGGCTTTAACCGCTTGGCTTGTTTAATTGCAGCACATGTTTCACACTCATGAATAACCTGGGCAATAGTGTCCATTGTTAAGTCCACCCCTCGGTCACAGGCCCATCTATATGTTGCATCTCTGCCCTGATGGCCTGAAGTGTCATGGGCCCACCGGGCCAAAAATAATTCACCTTTATGTTGCCAATCTAAGTCCATCTGAGCCACTTCAATCTTAGCCGCTTTATCCACTTGTTGGTTGTTCTGGTGTTCCTCAGTGGCCCGACTCTTGGGTACATGGGCATCTACATGACGTACCTTCACCACCAGGTTCTGCACCCGGGCAGCAATATCTTTGCACAGTGAAGCAGCCCAGATGGGTTTACCTCTGCGTTGCTAGTTGCTCTGCTTCCATTGCTTCAACCACCCCCACAGGGCATTTGCCACCATCCATGAGTCAGTATAGAGATAAAGTACTGGCCACTTTTCTCGTTCAGCAATGTCCAGGGCCAGCTGGATGGCTTTCACCTCGCCAAACTGACTCGATTCACCCTCTCCGTCAGCAGCTTCTGCAACTTGTCGTCCAGGACTCCATACAGCTGCCTTCCATCTCCGATGCTTTCCCACAATACGGCAAGAGCCATCAGTAAACAAGGCATACTGCTTTTCACTTTCTGACAGTTTATTATATGGTGGGGCCTCTTCAGCACGCATCACCTCCTCCTCTGGTGACATTTCGAAATCTTTGCCCTCTGGCCAGTCCATGATGACTTCTAGAATGCCTGAACGACTGAGATTTCCTATTCGAGTTCGTTGTGTAATTAGTGCAGCCCATTTACTCCATGTAGCATCGGTTGCATGATGTGTAGAGGAGACCCTGCCTTTGAACATCCAGCCCAGCACGGGCAGCCGGGGTGCCAGAAGGAGCTGTGCTTCAGTGCCAATCACTTCCAAAGCAGCTCGAATCCCTTCATAGGCTGCCAGTATCTCTTTCTCAGTTGGGGTATAGCTGGCCTCAGATCCTTTATATCCCCGACTCCAAAAGCCGAGGGGTCGACCTCGAGTCTCCCCTGGAGCTTTCTGCCAGAGGCTCCAGGTAGGACCGGTCTCCCCAGCTGCAGTGTACAGCACATTTTTTACATCTGGTCCGGTCCGGACTGGTCCAAGGGCTACTGTATGAACTATCTCGCGTTTAATTTGCTCAAAGGCTTGTTGCTGCTCAGGGCCCCATTTAAAATCATTCTTCTTCCGGGTCACATGATAGGGCTTACAATCGAACTGTAATTTGGGATGTGCATTCTCCAGAACCCCACTGCACCCAAGAAAGCTTGCGTTTCTTTCTTATTAGTTGGTGGAGACATTGCTGTTATCTTGTTGATCACATCTGTGGGGATCTGTCTACGTCCATCTTGCCATTTTATTCCCAAAAATTGAATCTCCTGTGCAGGTCCCTTGACCTTACTCCGTTTTATGGCAAAACCGGCTTTCAGCAGGATTTGGATTATTTTCCTCCCTTTCTCAAAGATTTCTTCCACTGTATCGCCCCACACAATAATGTCATCAATGTATTGCAGGTGTTCTGGAGCTTGCCCCTGTTCCAGTGCATTCTGGATCAGTCCGTGGCAAATGGTAGGGCTGTGTTTCCACCCCTGGGGCAGTTGGTTCCAAGTGAACCGGACACCCCTCCAAGTAAAAGCAAACTGTGGCCTGCACTCTGCTGCCAAAGGAATTGAGAAAAATGCATTGGCAATATCAATCGTGGCATACCACTTGGCTGCCTTTGACTCTAGTTCATACTGAAGTTCTAGCATGTCCGGTACGGCAGCACTCAGTGGTGGTGTGACTTCATTCAGGCCACGATAGTCTACTGTTAGTCTCCATTCTCCATTAGACTTTCGCACTGGCCATATGGGGCTATTGAAGGGTGAGCGGGTCCTGCTGATCACCCCCTGACTCTCCAGTCTACGGATCAGCTGATGGATGGGAATCAGGGAGTCTCGGTTGGTGCGATATTGCCGCCAGTGCACTGTTGTGGTCGCAATTGGCACTTGTTGTTCTTCAACTTTTAGCAACCCCACAGTAGAGGGATCTTCT
>NW_026915101.1:0-5139 GCF_034315485.1 Pezoporus occidentalis | reverse complement strand
ATACGTGAGACATCCAGAGGAGAATGAAATGGAGGCTTCCTTTCAATCAGAAAAAGGGACTCGAATTGATGTATTACTTTTTTTACTTGGGAGCATTATATCTAGACTATGCTGATATCTATTTTCTTTCCTGTGTAATTCAGTAACATGTAATGTGGCTTTAATCTCCTGGTCTCTTCCATCTGTGTGCTGTGAGGCAAGAGAGACAGATGATCTCGGAAGTCAGGGGGCAGTGGAGCTGCAGCACACAGCTGTGTACCTGTCAAGTCTCCTCAGTCATCCATTTGATCATGCTGCTTTCAAGGCCTGTAGAGATCAAAAAGAAAGAACCCTGTACACACTGCAGGTCCCAAGGGAGAGAGCAGTTGAACCTAACGAGAGAGATGTACAATGGAAGAGAGTAAGTCTTCCAAGAAAAACAATTTTAGGCCTTCTGCTGGTGCAATAAGGTCTTGTCTAATTTAAAGGGGTTTGCTGGTACAGTTATACTGAAGGACTGCAACAGCAAATCCTGCTACAGGCATTATGGCTGATACCAGCAGGACTCTAAAAGCAGCCCTTAAATGGAGTGATCTGACCTCCTATGTTCTTGTAACTGTGTTTATTCAGAAGAATTTGCTAAGCTATATAGGTGTTCTGGCACGTAAAATTAGATGTGGCTTAAGCCTAAATGAGTAGGGAAATAGATGTGTTATGGATGTACTATCTGTAAACGCAGAATTTTTAAGGCAACGTTTCTTCCTGCTGCCTCTTGCAGGCCCAGGCAGCATGGAGACTTTGGACATATATACACTCTGAAGAAGGAAAGGGAAATTTCCTGGCCAGCTGAAGTATTAAAGATTTCCTTTTCCAGCCATAGTCTTACCCTGCAGCTAGATTGTTACCTAAACATATGTTTTTCCCATCCTGTTTTTCATCCACAGCAGCAAAGTAAAGGCATGCTGTTTGCATTAGGAAAAGGTATACTCCTTCTCCAGCCACTGCAGCTCTGCAGGATGCTATGTAAAGTGTGTGCCAGATCTCCTGGTGCCATTTGAAATCTGCTGACATGGAAATGTACCACATAATAGCTCAACATAGGCCTTTTATTCCTCTCCTTTTCTCTCAGTGGAATTTTTTGTTCCATAAAGTCATATTACACACGTGCTTTGGAGACATGCCGTCCTTCTTTGCGGCTTTTAGTGTTGTAAGGTGATTTCTGTTATATTGTACTGTGTTGGTTTTGATTGCCTAACCTCCCTTTTCTTTCTCTTTAAGCTGTTCTGACCTTCTCTGGGGCCTTATCTGAGAGAAAATCCAAATTTTATACATTTAAGGTTTGTGCGTGCTTGGATGTGTGCATGCATGCAGTCTGAGACATTAACGTAACTGTTTCTTCATTCTTTATAACATTTCTTTTAAAACTGTCCCACAAAGCTGCAGCTTGCATATATGGTCTTCTGAAGTTTTGTATTAGTTTTACAAGCTAACGAGTATGATCCTTTAATGGGAGCATCCTTACAACAGCGTAAAGGACCATATCCTCTCGTTATTCTATAAGTTCCTCATCCAGTTAAGAGCCAGCAGTCCTAAAAAAATCGCTGGTTGTAGCATGCCATACAAAACAATTATCACCTGCTCCCAAAGAAGTAGTCTGGATTAGTATTTGGACAGAGGACATCTAAAGATGATGTTGCAATCACCTACCTAGAGTAGTGCTGAATCAATAAGTAATTTTTTTGAGAGCCCACTGTTTCTTAAACTATTCACGGTGAGGAAAATAATATAGATAATATATTACTAATGGCAACTGAAGACCCACATGGTACTTCACGTCAAATAGTCATATGGCCAAATTCTTGACTATATTCTGATTACTTACAGTCATTCTGCAATTTCAGTTAGATTCAGCAGATTGTTGGAGCTCCTCACAGACTGTTTCGTGTATTCAAGATGTGACTGTTTCAGGGACAGCATATGGAATATCATCTCTATCTCACAAAGTTGATGAAAAGCAAGGGCATGTTTGTTCCCAGTAGGAAAGGCTGTTGAGCAGCCGTTCCTCAAAAAATGTGCATTGTATGATTTGTCATGTTGCTTTTGTTACTTAGACATCTGCTTTGCTAAGTTCAGTGATAAGTTCAGTTGTATCCACATCATGTAGCTGTAGCAGGTTAAGTTTTCTGATGCTCATCAGTCCAACAGAAGCATACCCGGTATTTACCTGAGGTGTCATTAACTCTACTGTATTAATGGAAAAAAACTTTGGGAATGGTTGCAATGCTCTGTTTTCCTTTAAGTGGTAGATTGTCTTTCATAGCTGTATTTTGGAAAGATAAATCTGGGATATCAGTGCTGTTTAAGGCCCAGTGCTTTTGACGCAGAGACTTGGTCTGGAGGAGGAAAGGCATCCTGGGGCAGGGCTGTAGCCAGAGAAGCTTCTCTTAAAGCTGCATTGCTTTGCATACCTGGATGTCACTAAAGTAATGTGTAGCTGTTGTTTCAGTCTGACTACAGGGCTTGTTCTTTGCACAGTCTTCTGTAAATGAGAAGGACAAAGTTATTTTGTTCTTAGTAACTAACATTATGTCACTGTTGCTAGGGGTAGATGTGTGGAACTTGGTGAAATAAATATTGTCCGGTTTCACTTCACTGCGGTAGAGCTCTCGCTTCCATGTGTTTCCTCTTCCATGGTGCTTACCAGTCCTTCCTACAAATATGAAACCAAGAAGGAACCCATTCTCACTGCTTCTTGGTCTTTCCATGTTTGTAGGAAGGACTGGTAAGCACCATGGGAAGGAAACACATGGAAGCGAGAACTATCGCAGTGAAGTTGAAAATAAACAATATTTATTTCACCAAGTTCCACACATCTACCCCTAGCAACAGTGACATAATGTTAGTTACTAAGAACAAAATATGACTTTGTATTCTCATTTACAGAAGACTGTGCAAAGAACAAGCCCTGTAGTCAGACTGAAACAACAGCTACACATTACTTAGTGACATCCAGGTATGCAAAGCAATGCAGCTTAAGAAAAGCTTCTCTGGCTACCCAGATGCCTTTCCTCCTCCAGACCCAAGTCTCTGATAAAAGCACTGGGCCTTAAACAGCACTGATATCCCAGATTATCTTTCCAAAATACAGCTATGAAAGACAATCTACCACTTAAAGGAAAACAGAGCATTGCAACCCATTCCCAAAGTTTTTTTCCATTAATACAGTAGAGTTAATGACACCTCAGGTAAATGCCGGGATATGCTTCTGTTTGGACTGATGAGCATCAGAAAACAGCCCTCCCTACAGCTACATAGCATGTGGATACAACTGAACTTATCACTGAACTTAGCAAAGCAGATGTCTAAGTAACAAAAGCAACATGACAAATCATACAATGCACATTTTTTCAGGAACGGCTACTCAAAAAACAGCCTTTTACTGGGAACAAACATGCCCTTGCTTTTCATCAACTTTTGTGAGATCAAGATGATCTTCCATATGCTGTCCCTGAAACAGTCACATCTTGAATACACGACATTCTGTGAGGAGCTCCAACAATCTGCTGAATCTAACTGAAATTGCAGAATAACTGTGAGTAATAGAATATCAGTCAAGAATTTGGCCAGTATAACTATTTAAGAATGAATTGCATGTGGCTCTTCAGTTGCCATTAGTAATATATTATCTATATTATTTTCCTCACCGTGAATAGTTTAAGAAACAGTGGGCTCTCAAAAAAATTACTTAGTTGACTACTCTAGGTAGGTGGTACAACATCATCTTTAGATGTCCTCTGTCCAAATACTAATCCAACTATCTTCTTTGGGAGCAGGTGATAATTGTTTTGCATGGCATGCTACAACCAGCGATTTTTTTTGACTGTAGCTCTTAACTGGATGAGGAACTTATAGAATAACAAGAGGATATGGTCCTTTACGCTGCTGTAAGGATGCTCCCATTAAAGGATATACTCAAAGCTTGTAAAAACTAATACAAAACTTCAGAAGACCATATATGCAAGCTGCAGTGTGGGACAGTTTTAAAAGAAATGTTATAAAAGAATGAAGAAACAGTTACATTTAATGTCTCAGACTGCATGCATGCACACATTCAAGACACACACAAACCTTTAAATGTATGAATTTGGATTTTTTGTCTCAGATAAGGCCCCAGAGAAGGTCAGAACAGCTTAAAGAAGGAAAGAAAAGGGAGGTTAGGCAATCAAAACCAACACAGTACAAATATAACAGAAATCAGCCTTACAACACTAAAAGCCGCAAAGAAGGACGCCATGTCTCCAAAGCACGTGTGTGATATGACTTTATGGAACAAAAAATTCCACTGAGAGAAAAGGAGAGGAATAAAGGCTATATTTGAGCTATTATGTGGTACATTTCCATGTCAGCAGATTTTGGAACGACAGCAGGAAATATGGCACACACTTTACATAGCATCCTGCAGAGCTGCAGTGGCTGGAGAAGGAGTATACCTTTCCTAAATGCAAACAGCAGTGCCTTTTACTTTGCTGCTGTGATAAAACAGGATGGGAAAAACATCCTGTTTAGGTAACAATCTAGCTGCAGGGTAAGACCCTGGCTGGAAAAGGAAATCTTTATACTTCAGGCCAGGAAATTTCCCCTTCAGAGTGTATATATGTCCAAAGTCTCCATGCTGCCTGGGCCTCAAGAGGCAGCAGGAAGAAACATTGCCTTAAAAATTCTACAGATAGTACATCCATAACCAGTCCCCTACTGGTTTAGGCTTAAGCCACATCTAATTTTATGTGCCAGAACACCTATATAGCTTCACAAATTCTTCTGAATAAACACAGTTACAAGAAAACATGGAGGTCAGATCACTCCATTTAAGAGCTGCTTTAGAGTCCTGCTGGTATCAGCCATAATGCCTGTAGCAGGATTTTGCTGTTGCAGTCCTTTCAGTAAACTGTACCACAAACCCTTTTAAATTAGACAAGACCTTATTGCACCACAGAAGGCCTAAAATTGTTTTTCTTGGAAGACTTTACTCTCTTCCATTGTACATTCGCTAGGTTCAACTGCTCTCTCCCTTGGGACCTGCTCTTCTTTGATCTCTACAGGCCTTGAAAGCAGCATGATCAAATGGATGACTGAGGAGACTTGACAGGTACACAGCTGTGT
>NW_026915100.1:0-5657 GCF_034315485.1 Pezoporus occidentalis | reverse complement strand
GTGGAAACGGGGGAGAAATGGGGGGAAACGGTGAAAACGGGGGGAACGGGGGGGAGCCGGTGGAAACGGGGGGTGAAATGGGGGAAAGGGGGGGGGAAATGGGGGAAAACGGGGAGGAAACAGTGAAAACGGGGGGGAAATGGGGGAAAACGGGGGGAACGGGGGGGAACCAGTGGAAACGGGGGGAAAACGGGGGTGAAATGGTGGAAACGGGGGAGGGACGGGGGGGAAATGGGGGGAAAATGGTGGAAAGGGGGGAAACGGTGGAAACGGGGGGGAAATGGGAGGGAAACGGTGGAAACGGGGGGGAAATGGGGGGGAAACGGGGGAGAAACGGTGGAAACGGGAGGGAAACGGGGAAGAATGGGGGGAAATTGGGGGAAACAGGGGGGAAACGGGGAGAAACGGGGGAAACCGGGGGGGAAACGGTGGGAAACGGGAGGGAAACGGTGGAAACGGGGGGGAATGGGAGGGAAACAGGGAAGAACGGGGGGGAAACGGGGGAAACGGGGGTGCAACGTCAAGAACGAGGGTGCAACGGTGGAAGAGGGGGGTGAAATGGGGGTGCGAGGCTGGAAACGGGGGTGCAACGTTGGAAACGGGGGGGTAGCGTTGGAAATGGGGGTGCAACGTCGGAAAAGGGGGTACAACGTTGGAAATGGGGGTGCAACGTTGGAAGCGGGAGGGTAACGTTGGAAACGGGGGTACAAGGTCGGAAACGGGGGTGCAACGTTGGAAATGGTGGGGCAACGTCGGAAAAGGGGGTACAACGTTGGAAATGGGGGTGCAACGTTGGAAGAGGGAGGGTAACGTTGGAAACGGGGGTGAAAAGGGGCTGAAACGGGGGTGCAACGTTGGAAATGGGGGGGCAACGTTGGAAACGGAGGATCAGGGTGGAAACGGGGGGAAAGCGATGGAAACGGGGGTGAAATGGGGCTGAAACGTCGGAAACGGGGGTGAAACGCTGGAAACGAGGGGGCAAGGTCGGAAACGGGGGTGCAAGGTCGGAAACAGGGGTGCAGGGCTGGAAACGGGAAGGAAACGTTGGAAACGGGGGGGGTAACGTTCGAAATGGGGGTACAAGCTCGGAAATAGGGGTGCAGCGTTGGAAATGGGGAGGAAACGTTGGAAACGGGAAGGAAACTTTGGAAACGGGGGTGCAACATTGGAAACGGGTGTGAACTGTTGGAAATGGGATGGAAACGTTGGAAACGGGATGGAAACGTTGGAAACGGGGGGTTAGTGTTGGAAACGGGGGTGCAAGGTCGGAAATAGGGGTGCAGCGTTGGAAATGGGGAGGAAACGTTGGAAACGGGATGGAAACGTTGGAAACGGGAGGGGTAACGATGGAAACGGGGGTACAAGGTCGGAAATAGGGGTGCAGCGTTGGAAATGGGGAGGAAACATTGGAAACGGGATGGAAACGTTGGAAACGGGGGGGTAACGTTGGAAACGGGGGTGCAACATTGGAAACGGGGGTGAACTGTTGGGATGGAAACGTTGGAAACGGGGGGTTAGTGTTGGAAACGGGGGTGCAAGGTCGGAAATAGGGGTGCAGCATTGGAAATGGGGGGTTTAACGTTGGAAACGGGGGTGAAACGTTGGGAATGGGGGTGAAACGTTGGGAACGGTGATGAGACGTGAGGAATGGGGGTGCAACGTTGGAAACGGGGGTGAAACGTCGGAAACGGGGGGGAAACGTCGGAAATGGGGGGGGAAACGGTGGAAACGGGGGTGAAACGTCAGAAACGGGAGGGGAAACGGTGTAAACGGGGGTGAAATGGGGGTGCAACGGTGGAAACGGGGGTGAAACGGTGGAAACGGGGGGTGGAAACGTTGGAAACGTGGGTGAAATGGGGGTGCAACGGTGGAAACGGATGGGAAACGTCAGAAACGGGGGGGTAACGTTGGAAACGGGGGTGAAATGGGGGTGCAACGGTGGAAACGGGGGTGAAACGTCAGAAACGGGGGGGGAAACGTTGGAAACGGGGGGGGAAACGTCAGAAACGGGGGGGAACGGTGGAAACGGGGGTGAAATGGGGGTGCAACGGTGGAAATGGGGGGGAAACGTCAGGAACGGCTGGGGAAACGGGGGAAATGGGGGGGAAATGGGGGTGCGGTGGAAACGGGGGGAAACGGGAAACGGGGGTGAAACGGTCAGAAACGGGGGGGGGTGGAAAGGTGGAAACGGGGGGAAACGGGGGAAACGGGGAAACGGGGGAAACGGTGAAATGGGGGTCAGGGTGGAAACGGTGGAAACGGGGGTGAAATGGGGGCAAACGGTGGAAACGGGGGAAACGGGGAAACGGGGGGAAACGGGGGGGGAAACGGGGGGGAAATGGGGGAAACGGTGGAAACGGGGGGGAAACGGGGGGAAATGGTGAAAACGGGGGGGAAATGGGGGAAACGGTGGAAACGGGGGGGGGAAACGTCAGAAACGGGGGGGGAAACGGTGGAAACGGGGGTGAAATGGGGGTGCAACGGTGGAAACGGGGGTGAAACGTCGGAAACGGGGGGGGAAACGTCAGAAACGGGGGGGGAAACGTTGGAAACGGGGGTGAAATGGGGGTGCAACGGTGGAAACGGGGGTGAAACGTCAGAAACGGGGGGGGAAACGGTGGAAACGGGGGTGAAATGGGGGTGCAACGGTGGAAACGGGGGTGAAACGGTGGAAACGGGGGGGAAACGTTGGAAACGGGGGTGAAATGGGGGTGCAACGGTGGAAACGGGGGAGAAACGTCAGAAACGGGGGGGGAACGGTGGAAACGGGGGTGAAATGGGGGGAACGGTGGAAACGGGGGGGAAACGGTGGAAACGGGGGGGGGAAACGGTGGAAACGGGGGGGGGAAACGGGGGAAACGGGGGTGAAACGTCAGAAACGGGGGGGGTAACGTTGGAAACGGGGGTGAAATGGGGGTGCAACGGTGGAAACGGGGGGGGAAACGGTGGAAACGGGGGGGAAACGTCAGAAACGGGGGGGTAACGTTGGAAACGGGGGTAAAATGGGGGTGCAACGGTGGAAACGGGGGGGGAAACGGTGGAAACGGGGGGGGGAAACGTTGGAAAGGGGGGGGGAAACAGTGGAAACGGGGGGGAAACGGTGGAAACGGGGGGGGGAAACGGTGGAAACGGGGGGTGAAACGTCAGAAACGGGGGGGGAAACGGTGGAAACGGGGGGGAAACGGCCCTGTGGATAGCTGGTGTGGCCGCCATAACAGTGGAAGGGCCCCGCGGGGCCATAGGGCCCCTCTAAACGGGGATATGGAAACGTGGTCCTATAGGGCCGCTTCCTAGGGTGATCTAGGGCCCGGCTATATGGGGCTATAGGGCCCCCCCCCCCCGGTACCACATCCATAGGTAAATGGGGGTATATACGGTGGATGGGGGGGTATAACCATGTATAGGGTAAGGGGGCTATATGGACCCTATATAGGGGATGGGGGGGGGTCGTATAGACGTATAGGGTATGGGGGGGGGTATATGGACCCTATATAGGGGATGGGGGGTATAGGCCATGTATAGGGTATAGGGGGGCTATATGGACCCTATATAGGGGATGGGGGGTATAGACCATGTATAGGGTATAGGGGGGCTATATGGACCCTATATAGGGGATGGGGGGGTATAGACCATGTATAGGGTATAGGGGGGGTATATGGACCCTATATAGGGGATGGGGGGGGTATAGACCATGTATAGGGTATAGGGGGGCTATATGGACCGTATATAGGGGATGGGGGGGTATAGACCATGTATAGGGTATAGGGGGGTATATGGCGTTGGGGATGGGGGGTATAGACCATGTATAGGGTATGGGGGGGTATATGGACCCTATATAGGGGATGGGGGGGTATAGACCATGTATAGGGTATGGGGGGGTATATGGACCCTATATGGGGGATGGAGGGGTATAGACCATGTTTAGGGTATAGTGGGGACATATGGACCGTATATAGGGGATGGGGGGGTATAGACCATGTATAGGGTATGGGGGGCTATATGGACCCTATATAGGGGATGGGGGGTATAGACCATGTATAGGGTATAGGGGGGCTATATGGACCCTATATAGGGGATGGGGGGGTATAGGCCATGTATAGGGTATAGGGGGGGTATATGGACCCTATATAGGGGATGGGGGGGTATAGACCATGTATAGGGTATAGGGGGGGTATATGGACCCTATATAGGGGATGGGGGGGTATAGACCATGTATAGGGTATAGGGGGGTATATGGACCCTATATAGGGGATGGGGGGTATAGACCATGTATAGGGTATAGGGGGGACATATGGACCCTATATAGGGGATGGGGGGTATAGACCATGTATAGGGTATAGGGGGGTATATGGACCCTATATAGGGGATGGGGGGTATAGACCATGTATAGGGTATAGGGGGGGTATATGGACCCTATATAGGGGATGGGGGGGTATAGACCATGTATAGGGTATAGGGGGGCTATATGGACCCTATATAGGGGATGGGGGGGTATAGACCATGTATAGGGTATAGGGGGGGTACAGGGACCCTATATAGGGGATGGGGGGGTATAGACCATGTATAGGGTATAGGGGGGACATATGGACCCTATATAGGGGATGGTGGGGTATAGGCCATGTATAGGGTATAGGGGGGCTATATGGACCCTATATAGTGGATGGGGAGGTGCATGGACCTATGTATATGGGGGGGGGGAGGCACAAGGGGTGGGGGGCCATTAGGACAATGTATAGGGGATGAGGGGGTTCCTATGGGTTATGTATATCAAATGGGGGGGGATGGATGTATGGGTCATGTACAGGATGTGGGGATCAACTATAGACCCTATATGCGTGGGGCGTCCCCATATAGACCCTATATGTGTGGGGCGTCCCCATATAGACCCTATATGTGGGGGGGGTCCCCATATAGACCCTGTATATAGGGTACCCCATATAGACCCTGTATATGGGGAGGGTCCCATATAGACCCTGTATATGGGGGGGGGGGTCCCCATATAGACCCTGTATATAGGGTGCCCCATATAGACCCTATATATATAGGATCCCCTATAGACCCTGTATATGGGTTGCCCCATATAGCCCCTGTATATAGGGTGCCCCATATAGACCCTATATATATAGGGTGCCCCATATAGCCCCTATATATATGGGGTGCCCCATATAGCCCCTATATATATAGGGTACTCCATATAGCCCCTATATATATAGGGTGCCCCATATAGCCCCTATATATATGGGGTGCCCCATATAGCCCCTATATATGCTTATGGATCCCCTATAGACCCTCTCTATGTGTATAGGGTCCCCTATAGACGAAGGGGGGGGGATGGGGTGGGGAGGGGGGGGGATGGGGGTGGGGGGAGGGGGGGGGGGGGGGGATGGGGGTGGGGGGGGGGGGGGGCCACATCAAAGCGGCGCCGCCGCCGCCGGCTGCATCCGGTCCCCGGGGCTGTTTGAGCGCGATGGGTCCCGGGGGGAGGGGAGGGGGGGGGGAGGGGGAGGGGGGAGGGGGATGGGGGATGGGGATGGGGGGGATGGTGGGTTATGGGGGGTAGAGGGTGCTATGGGTGTCTATGGGTGTCTATGGGTGTCTATAGGTGCTATGGGTGTCTATGGGTGTCTATGGGTGTCTATAGGTGCTATGGGTGTCTA
>NW_026915099.1:0-4032 GCF_034315485.1 Pezoporus occidentalis | reverse complement strand
TGAGAAGACGCTTGGAGGTGGCTGGGAGGTTGCCTTTGGCTCCTCGCAGAGAGTTGTGCTGTGGCTGCTTCAGGCGAGGTCCAGCTTTGGTTCCTAGCCAGAGAGTTGTGCTTTAGAACTGCCTGGAGAAGTCCTGACCCTGGGAGACCTTCCTAGATACGGTTGGCCGCTTCTTGCGACGTGGGCTGGCCCCCTGCGTAGCAATGAGCGCGCGTTTTTGTGAGTATGAAAGCCCGAGCCTCGTGCTGTGTGAGGGTGGCAGAAGCTCATGCCAGGCAGGTGAAGGTTGCCTGCGCGGGGACGCCCGCTAAGGTTGGGCCTGCCACCTCGCACTGCCATGACGCTTGTCGGAGCTGGTTTGCTGATGGTCTTCCTAGGGTCCTTGGGCTTGGTAAGATAAGGAACCATGAGAAGCATGCTTTGCTATCTCTATAGTTTTTTTTTTTTGTATTAATAAGCTAGCTGTGAGTTTTCTGCTTGTCTCTGGTTTTCTGTCAGATAGATTTCTTGAACTGTGGAACGTATGTGGTGGGGTTTTCTAATCACGGTGTAGTTCTCTCCTCTCGATGAGCTGTGTGAATGGAGAGAAAGAGGTCTGAGAATAAGCTTGTAATTAATGACGCAGGCCCAGAGAGCCTGCTTGGGAGTGGGTGGGATAGTCTATGTAGAGTTAGTGTCTGAGCCAGAGGGTGTGAGGGTCTGGGTTGAGATTGACAGGCATACACAGACTCATATTCAGACAACCCAAGTGTCAGTGTGAGCTTGGGCTGAGCCTTAGAGGCAGAATAAGCTTTTGCTTGGCATTGCTGTGAATAAGGCCTGGTTGCTCTTGCAGATGGTGAGATGGTTAGCCACCTGTGAGAGGCTGATGGAGGAGGGTTGAGCCGAGTGATGGAAGCAGGTGAGTCAATCTGTGGTGTCAGAAGCAAATTCCAGTTTATTGTCCTGGTGGGATGATGACTTGCTGTGTGTTTTGAATTTGGAGGTGCGAAGCGAGCTGGGTGCCCCAGAGCTGTCCTGGACTCGGTGAGTTCTGCTTGGCAGACTGAAGCAGCAATTGGTGGAGCGTCTTGTGGTTCTTGTGAAATGAAAACCAGCTCTTCATGTTGTGTTCTGCAGGCGGTGCCCGGGCTCAAAGAAGAGAAGGGAAGGCGTGCAAAGTCCAGCGCAGGAGTAGCAGAGTGATGGGAGAGGGAGTGGGGACTTGGTGAGGGGAGGGTGTTACTTTGAACCTTCTCTCAGGGTTTATCTGTTTCCCTTGGTGTTTCAGGTGCTGCAGACAACTCAGGCGAGGTAAAGGTGCCAATGTTGGAGGGCTGTGAGGAGGTAAGGGGTTTGTGTGTGTGTGCGGTAGCTTAGAATTGAGAAGAACATGTTCAGTGCTTTTAGTATTTGTGTTTGGTATTGCAGGTCTTGCCGTGGATCTTTGGAGTAGGATGAGTGCTTGAGTTGAGTGAGGGAGGTAAGAAGAAGGATTGTGGGGTCGGTCACTTTTGCAAGAACCATGGTCATTGTCTTCTGTTGCACTCCTAGAGCACGGAGGGCAGGAGAGAGCCCAGGTCACTCTGTGGAATGGCTTTGGGACAGGCAAGCGCAGTGTTGAGGAGCTTTGGAGGAGGCCGAGGTTTGGTAAGGAACAGGCCGGGCGGGATGGCTGGGGTGGTGGAGATGAGGGCCACCACAGGCTGTTCCCTGGTTTTGGTTTGTTTCTGCAGATGATGAAGAGGAACTTGTCAAGGTCTGCAGCATGGCTGGCGTCTGCCGTGGGAGTTGTGAGCAGTGAGGTTGCTTCGAGAGGCATGGAACTATGCAAGCTAAGTAGAGGGACCGCTTTAGGAGGCGAGGGGGTGGGAGACAGCGTCAGAATGGCAGGAAGGTGTTTGAGATGTATCGTTCCAATGTAGTGTTTGATCCAGAATGTGTGAGAAGACGCTTGGAGGTGGCTGGGAGGGGAATGGTCAGTTTTAGTGAAGGTAGTGCCTGGGAGTTAAATGCCAGGATGAAAAGGTGCCATTTGTGGGGCTTAAGTCTGGGGTGTCGTGTCAGGGGCAGTAGGTAACGGTCCTTGGTGAACCAGGCAAGGGTGGGAAAGTAGTGTTTGTTGCCTTTGGCTCCTCGCAGAGAGTTGTGCTGTGGCTGCTTCAGGCGAGGTCCAGCTTTGGTTCCTAGCCAGAGAGTTGTGCTTTAGAACTGCCTGGAGAAGTCCTGACCCTGGGAGACCTTCCTAGATACGGTTGGCCGCTTCTTGCGACGTGGGCTGGCCCCCTGCGTAGCAATGAGCGCGCGTTTTTGTGAGTATGAAAGCCCGAGCCTCGTGCTGTGTGAGGGAGGCAGAAGCTCATGCCAGGCAGGTGAAGGTTGCCTGCGCGGGGACGCCCGCTAAGGTTGGGCCTGCCACCTCGCACTGCCATGACGCTTGTCGGAGCTGGTTTGCTGATGGTCTTCCTAGGGTCCTTGGGCTTGGTAAGATAAGGAACCATGAGAAGCATGCTTTGCTATCTCTATAGTTTTTTTTTTGTATTAATAAGCTAGCTGTGAGTTTTCTGCTTGTCTCTGGTTTTCTGTCAGATAGATTTCTTGAACTGTGGAACGTATGTGGTGGGGTTTTCTAATCACGGTGTAGTTCTCTCCTCTCGATGAGCTGTGTGAATGGAGAGAAAGAGGTCTGAGAATAAGCTTGTAATTAATGACGCAGGCCCAGAGAGCCTGCTTGGGAGTGGGTGGGATAGTCTATGTAGAGTTAGTGTCTGAGCCAGAGGGTGTGAGGGTCTGGGTTGAGATTGACAGGCATACACAGACTCATATTCAGACAACCCAAGTGTCAGTGTGAGCTTGGGCTGAGCCTTAGAGGCAGAATAAGCTTTTGCTTGGCATTGCTGTGAATAAGGCCTGGTTGCTCTTGCAGATGGTGAGATGGTTAGCCACCTGTGAGAGGCTGATGGAGGAGGGTTGAGCCGAGTGATGGAAGCAGGTGAGTCAATCTGTGGTGTCAGAAGCAAATTCCAGTTTATTGTCCTGGTGGGATGATGACTTGCTGTGTGTTTTGAATTTGGAGGTGCGAAGCGAGCTGGGTGCCCCAGAGCTGTCCTGGACTCGGTGAGTTCTGCTTGGCAGACTGAAGCAGCAATTGGTGGAGCGTCTTGTGGTTCTTGTGAAATGAAAACCAGCTCTTCATGTTGTGTTCTGCAGGCGGTGCCCGGGCTCAAAGAAGAGAAGGGAAGGCGTGCAAAGTCCAGCGCAGGAGTAGCAGAGTGATGGGAGAGGGAGTGGGGACTTGGTGAGGGGAGGGTGTTACTTTGAACCTTCTCTCAGGGTTTATCTGTTTCCCTTGGTGTTTCAGGTGCTGCAGACAACTCAGGCGAGGTAAAGGTGCCAATGTTGGAGGGCTGTGAGGAGGTAAGGGGTTTGTGTGTGTGTGCGGTAGCTTAGAATTGAGAAGAACATGTTCAGTGCTTTTAGTATTTGTGTTTGGTATTGCAGGTCTTGCCGTGGATCTTTGGAGTAGGATGAGTGCTTGAGTTGAGTGAGGGAGGTAAGAAGAAGGATTGTGGGGTCGGTCACTTTTGCAAGAACCATGGTCATTGTCTTCTGTTGCACTCCTAGAGCACGGAGGGCAGGAGAGAGCCCAGGTCACTCTGTGGAATGGCTTTGGGACAGGCAAGCGCAGTGTTGAGGAGCTTTGGAGGAGGCCGAGGTTTGGTAAGGAACAGGCCGGGCGGGATGGCTGGGGTGGTGGAGATGAGGGCCACCACAGGCTGTTCCCTGGTTTTGGTTTGTTTCTGCAGATGATGAAGAGGAACTTGTCAAGGTCTGCAGCATGGCTGGCGTCTGCCGTGGGAGTTGTGAGCAGTGAGGCAAGCTAAGTAGAGGGACCGCTTTAGGAGGCGAGGGGGTGGGAGACAGCGTCAGAATGGCAGGAAGGTGTTTGAGATGTATCGTTCCAATGTAGTGTTTGATCCAGAATGTGTGAGAAGACGCTTGGAGGTGGCTGGGAGGGGAATGGTCAGTTTTAGTGAAGGTAGTGCCTGGGAG
>NW_026915098.1:0-3291 GCF_034315485.1 Pezoporus occidentalis | reverse complement strand
CCTGTATGAAAGGGAGCAATGAAAGCAACGATGGATGCACCAATGTAAAGGTGATTGTGTGCTGAACAGGTCCAGAACAAGCTTTCTATCCTGACACTTCTGCTGTGGGAGCAGAGGCCAAACGTTCGTGCTGTACTCACTGTGCTGCCTGCAGCTGAGAGCGACCAGCTGAGAATTTGGATTCAAATGGACTTTTAGGTATGAAACCGAGGAGAGACTGCAATGATGGTGACACCGTTGCAAAGCAGCCTGTGTGCTGAAGAGGCCCAGCACTAGCTTTCCCTGCTGGTTCTTCTGCTGTGGGAGCAGATGCCACTGTTCTTTCTGTGCTGACTGTGTTGCTGCCAGCAGAGAGCAGGCTCTGAACTGATTCCATTCAAATGCTTTTCCTGTATGAAAGGGAGCAGTGAAAGCAACGATGGATGCACCAATGTAAAGGTGATTGTGTGCTGAACAGGTCCAGCACAAGCTTTCCCTCCTGGCTCTTCTGCTGTGGGAGCAGAAGCCAAACGTTCGTGCTGTACTCACTGTGCTGCCTGCAGCTGAGAGAGACCAGCTGAGAATTTGGATTCAAATGGAGTTTTAGGTATGAAACCGAGGAGAGACTGCAATGATGGTGACACCGTTGCAAAGCAGCCTGTGTGCTGAAGAGGCCCAGCACTAGCTTTCCCTGCTGGTTCTTCTGCTGTGGGAGCAGATGCCACTGTTCATTCTGTGCTGACTGTGTTGCTGCCAGCAGAGAGCAGGCTCTGAACTGATTCCATTCAAATGCTTTTCCTGTATGAAAGGGAGCAGTGAAAGCAACGATGGATGCACCAATGTAAAGGTGATTGTGTGCTGAACAGGTCCAGCACAAGCTTTCAATCCTGGCTCTTCTGCTGTGGGAGCAGAAGCCAAACGTTCGTGCTGTACTCACTGTGCTGCCTGCAGCTGAGAGAGACCAGCTGAGAATTTGGATTCAAATGGAGTTTTAGGTATGAAACCGAGGAGAGACTGCAATGATGGTGACACCGTTGCAAAGCAGCCTGTGTGCTGAAGAGGCCCAGCACTAGCTTTCCCTGCTGGTTCTTCTGCTGTGGGAGCAGATGCCACTGTTCTTTCTGTGCTGACTGTGTTGCTGCCAGCAGAGAGCAGGCTCTGAACTGATTCCATTCAAATGCTTTTCCTGTATGAAAGGGAGCAGTGAAAGCAACGATGGATGCACCAATGTAAAGGTGATTGTGTGCTGAACAGGTCCAGCACAAGCTTTCCCTCCTGGCTCTTCTGCTGTGGGAGCAGAAGCCAAACGTTCGTGCTGTACTCACTGTGCTGCTGGGCAGCTGAGAGCGACCAGCTGAGAATTTGGATTCAAATGGAGTTTTAGGTATGAAACCGAGGAGAGACTGCAATGATGGTGACACCGTTGCAAAGCAGCCTGTGTGCTGAAGAGGCCCAGCACTAGCTTTCCCTGCTGGTTCTTCTGCTGTGGGAGCAGATGCCACTGTTCTTCTGTGCTGACTGTGTTGCTGCCAGCAGAGAGCAGGCTCTGAACTGATTCCATTCAAATGCTTTTCCTGTATGAAAGGGAGCAGTGAAAGCAACGATGGATGCACCAATGTAAAGGTGATTGTGTGCTGAACAGGTCCAGCACAAGCTTTCAATCCTGGCTCTTCTGCTGTGGGAGCAGAAGCCAAACGTTCGTGCTGTACTCACTGTGCTGCCTGCAGCTGAGAGCGACCAGCTGAGAATTTGGATTCAAATGGAGTTTTAGGTATGAAACCGAGGAGAGACTGCAATGATGGTGACACCGTTGCAAAGCAGCCTGTGTGCTGAAGAGGCCCAGCACTAGCTTTCCCTGCTGGTTCTTCTGCTGTGGGAGCAGATGCCACTGTTCTTTCTGTGCTGACTGTGTTGCTGCCAGCAGAGAGCAGGCTCTGAACTGATTCCATTCAAATGCTTTTCCTGTATGAAAGGGAGCAGTGAAAGCAACGATGGATGCACCAATGTAAAGGTGATTGTGTGCTGAACAGGTCCAGCACAAGCTTTCAATCCTGGCTCTTCTGCTGTGGGAGCAGAAGCCAAACGTTCGTGCTGTACTCACTGTGCTGCCTGCAGCTGAGAGCGACCAGCTGAGAATTTGGATTCAAATGGAGTTTTAGGTATGAAACCGAGGAGAGACTGCAATGATGGTGACACCGTTGCAAAGCAGCCTGTGTGCTGAAGAGGCCCAGCACTAGCTTTCCCTGCTGGTTCTTCTGCTGTGGGAGCAGATGCCACTGTTCTTTCTGTGCTGACTGTGTTGCTGCCAGCAGAGAGCAGGCTCTGAACTGATTCCATTCAAATGCTTTTCCTGTATGAAAGGGAGCAGTGAAAGCAACGATGGATGCACCAATGTAAAGGTGATTGTGTGCTGAACAGGTCCAGCACAAGCTTTCAATCCTGGCTCTTCTGCTGTGGGAGCAGAAGCCAAACGTTCGTGCTGTACTCACTGTGCTGCCTGCAGCTGAGAGAGACCAGCTGAGAATTTGGATTCAAATGGACTTTTAGGTATGAAACCGAGGAGAGACTGCAATGATGGTGACACCGTTGCAAAGCAGCCTGTGTGCTGAAGAGGCCCAGCACTAGCTTTCCCTGCTGGTTCTTCTGCTGTGGGAGCAGATGCCACTGTTCATTCTGTGCTGACTGTGTTGCTGCCAGCAGAGAGCAGGCTCTGAACTGATTCCATTCAAATGCTTTTCCTGTATGAAAGGGAGCAGTGAAAGCAACGATGGATGCACCAATGTAAAGGTGATTGTGTGCTGAACAGGTCCAGCAAAAGCTTTCAATCCTGGCTCTTCTGCTGTGGGAGCAGAAGCCAAACGTTCGTGCTGTACTCACTGTGATGCCTGCAGCTGAGAGAGACCAGCTGAGAATTTGGATTCAAATGGAGTTTTAGGTATGAAACCGAGGAGAGACTGCAATGATGGTGACACCGTTGCAAAGCAGCCTGTGTGCTGAAGAGGCCCAGCACTAGCTTTCCCTGCTGGTTCTTCTGCTGTGGGAGCAGATGCCACTGTTCGTTCTGTGCTGACTGTGTTGCTGCCAGCAGAGAGCAGGCTCTGAACTGATTCCATTCAAATGCTTTTCCTGTATGAAAGGGAGCAGTGAAAGCAACGATGGATGCACCAATGTAAAGGTGATTGTGTGCTGAACAGGTCCAGCACAAGCTTTCCCTCCTGGCTCTTCTGCTGTGGGAGCAGAAGCCAAACGTTCGTGCTGTAATCACTGTGCTGCTGGGCAGCTGAAAGCGACCAGCTGAGAATTTGAATTCAA
>NW_026915097.1:0-6255 GCF_034315485.1 Pezoporus occidentalis | reverse complement strand
GTGGTGAAGCTGGGAGGGAGTGGAAGAGCAGGGATTGGAGCCATAGGACAAGGGGTGATGGGTTCTGACTGGGAATTGCAGGTTGGAGATAAGGAAGGGATTCCCTATGAGGGCACTGGGATGGGATGGATGGAGAAGGTTTGGATGCTCCATCCCTGGTAGTGCTCAAGGCCAGCTTGGAGCAAGCTGCTCTATGGAAGGCATCCCTGCCCATGGCAAGGGCTTGGAACCGGATGATCCCAAGCTCCTTTCCCACCCAACCCATTCCATGATCCATTCCATCCCATCCCATCCCATTCTATGGAGGGGTGGTGTAAGCGGCGAGGAGAAGCAGACAGGCCAACCCAATATGGGTGATAAGCAACTTCTGCTTTATTTGTGACGCAGTTCACACATATATAGGAGTGGTATTCAGCCACTCCTTCGTGGCATAACAGTATTGGTTAGCCCCCACAGCTTCCTCCACATTCTCCTCCCAGGTCCGGTCTCTGTCCACCTGTGGGGGCCACCCCCTGCCTTGCTTGCACAGTCCTCCAGAACTCTATGGTTCTGCTCTTAGAGTCATTCTGCAACAGGGTGGGAAGGAGCCACATTCCTGCTGCTGCCCAAAGGAAAGCACTGCCCCAGCACGCCTTAGGCTCAAGGGCTGTCAAGCTGGAAGCAGCCTTCTCCTGAGCGCTCCTCCAAGTGCATCCAGGATGGGGAAGGGGACAGGATGGGAGCTGCTCCTTGGCTATTCCCTATGGCTGGAATCCCTTCTCCCCCTTACTTTTGCCCGACGAAGCAGTGAGCGGCCGTGAGGACCCATTGTGGGGTGTCGTGGTTTAAACCCAGTCAGGTAGCTTGTTCACTCACTCCCAGTGAGTGGTGCCGAGCTGACAACAATCGAGGTCCGTGTCCGTCTCCCCCCCCTTGCCTCCCCGCACCGGGGCTCTCCCCTTCCCCGCTCCCGGAGGAACGGGGAGGAGGATCGAGAGAGTGCAACTCCCACGGGTTGAGACAAAAACAGTCCAGCAACAAATCACCACCGCTACTATCAGCTACAACAATGATAAGGGAAAATAACAAGGGAAGAGAATACGATACCACCGGCCAAGAGAAACGAGCTCCACCCGACAGCCCCTGTCCTTCCGGGTAACTCCCAGTTACCCCTCACCCCGGGCATGACGTGCTGTGGTATGGAATACCTCCCCGGCTAGCCCGGGTCAGGCGCCCCGTCTCTGCTTCCCCACAGCCTCCCCTCCTCCCTGGCAGAGCATGAGCCTCACAGAGTCCTTGGTCAGGGTAAACATCACTTAGCAACAACCGAGAACATCGGCTTCACCAACACTGTTCTCAAACTGGAAGTCAAAACACAGCACTGCACCAGTTAACACAAAGGAAAAAAAACATGACTGCTACTGCGGAACCCAGGACATTATCCACCCCTTATTCCATACCATTCACGTCGTGCTCAGATCCCACATTTTCAATACACCATCGCTCTCCCACATATATACATCCATATACATACAGACCAAGAGGAAAAATCATTTTCTTAGTGCATGGACCAATCCCTATAATGCTGCCGAGTCCATTCGGTCCATGATGTTCAAAGTTCATTCTCTGTTGGGATGATGGCTGGAGGGAAGTCAGGGCCAGTCGCTGGTGACCTGGAGACATCTAGTTGATGGGCTATAAAAGCATTACACAGCAGGCAACAGCATACAATTGAGTTCACTGGCTGTTTTCCCCTAAAATCAAATCCCCTTGAGGTATACATCGGACTTCCCCATCTTCCCGCATTACCCACCAAGTATATCCAGGTCCCTGAGCAAAAGCAATCCCACGAGTGGGTTTGCCTTTACCTGAAGCAGGAATTACCCAGACTGTCTTCCCCAGCAAATTCTTCATATGCACCACGGGAACTTTGTCCCCCTCTACAATATGTAACAGTTCTGACTGGGCTGGGCCAGCCCTGTTGGCAGATCCTCTGGTGTTGACCAACCAGGTGGCCTTTGGTAAGTGTGTATCCCAATGCTTGAAAGTTCCCCCACCCATTGCTCTCAGTGTACTTTTTAACAGCCCATTGTACCGTTCGATTTTCCCAGAGGCTGGTGCATGGTAGGGGATGTGATATACCCACTCAATGCCATGCTCTTTGGCCCAAATATCTATAAGGTTATTCCGGAAATGAGTCCCATTGTCTGACTCAATTCTCTCTGGGGTGCCGTGTCGCCACAAAATCTGTTTCTCAAGGCCCAGGATGGTGTTCCGGGCAGTGGCATGGGGCACGGCGTATGTTTCCAGCCACCCGGTGGTTGCTTCCACCATGGTAAGCACATGGCGCTTGCCTTGGCGGGTTGGTGGCAGTGTGATATAGTCAATCTGCCAGGCCTCCCCGTGTTTATACTTCAACCATCATCCTCCATACCAAAGAGGCTTTAACCGCTTGGCTTGTTTAATTGCAGCACATGTTTCACACTCATGAATAACCTGGGCAATAGTGTCCATTGTTAAGTCCACCCCTCGGTCACGGGCCCATCTATATGTTGCATCTCTGCCCTGATGGCCTGAAGTGTCATGGGCCCACCGGGCCAAAAATAATTCACCTTTATGTTGCCAATCTAAGTCCATCTGAGCCACTTCAATCTTAGCCGCTTTATCCACTTGTTGGTTGTTCTGGTGTTCCTCAGTGGCCCGACTCTTGGGTACATGGGCATCTACATGACGTACCTTCACCACCAGGTTCTGCACCCTGGCAGCAATATCTTTCCACAGTGCAGCAGCCCAGATGGGTTTACCTCTGCGTTGCCAGTTGCTCTGCTTCCACTGCTTCAACCACCCCCACAGGGCATTTGCCACCATCCATGAGTCAGTATAGAGATAAAGTACTGGCCACTTTTCTCGTTCAGCAATGTCCAGGGCCAGCTGGATGGCTTTCACCTCGGCAAACTGACTCGATTCACCCTCTCCTTCAGCAGTTTCTGCAACTTGTCGTCCAGGACTCCATACAGCTGCCTTCCATATCCGATGCTTTTCCACAATACGGCAAGAGCCATCAGTAAACAAGGCATACTGCTTTTCACTTTCTGACAGTTTATTATATGGTGGGGCCTCTTCAGCGCGCATCACCTCCTCCTCTGGTGACATTCCGAAATCTTTGCCCTCTGGCCAGTCCATGATGACTTCTAGAATGCCTGGACGACTGGGATTTCCTATTCGAGTTCGTTGTGTAATTAGTGCAGCCCATTTACTCCATGTAGCATCGGTTGCATGATGTGTAGAGGAGACCCTGCCTTTGAACATCCAGCCCAGCACGGGCAGCCGGGGTGCCAGAAGGAGCTGTGCTTCAGTGCCAATCACTTCTGAAGCAGCTCGAACCCCTTCATAGGCTGCCAGTATCTCTTTCTCAGTTGGGGTATAGCTGGCCTCAGATCCTTTATATCCCCGACTCCAAAAGCCGAGGGGTCGACCTCGAGTCTCCCCTGGAGCTTTCTGCCAGAGGCTCCAGGTAGGACCGTTCTCCCCAGCTGCAGTGTACAGTACATTTTTTACATCTGGTCCGGTCCGGACTGGTCCAAGGGCTACTGCATGAACTATCTCGTGTTTAATTTGCTCAAAGGCTTGTTGCTGCTCAGGGCCCCATTTAAAATCATTCTTCTTCCGGGTCACATGATAGAGAGGGCTTACAATCGAACTGTAATTTGGGATGTGCATTCTCCAGAACCCCACTGCACCCAAGAAAGCTTGCGTTTCTTTCTTATTAGTTGGTGGAGACATTGCTGTTATCTTGTTGATCACATCTGTGGGGATCTGTCTACGTCCATCTTGCCATTTTATTCCCAAAAATTGAATCTCCTGTGCAGGTCCCTTGACCTTACTCCGTTTTATGGCAAAACCGGCTTTCAGCAGGATTTGGATTATTTTCCTCCCTTTCTCAAAGACTTCTTCCGCTGTATCGCCCCACACAATAATGTCATCAATGTATTGCAGGTGTTCTGGAGCTTGCCCCTGTTCCAGTGCAGTCTGGATCAGTCCATGGCAAATGGTAGGGCTGTGTTTCCACCCCTGGGGCAGTCGGTTCCAAGTGAACTGGACACCCCTCCAAGTAAAAGCAAACTGTGGCCTGCACTCTGCTGCCAAAGGAATTGAGAAAAATGCATTGGCAATATCAGTCGTGGCATACCACTTGGCTGCCTTTGACTCTAGTTCATACTGAAGTTCTAGCATGTCCGGTACGGCAGCACTCAATGGTGGTGTGACTTCATTCAGGCCACGATAGTCTACTGTTAGTCTCCATTCTCCATTAGACTTTCGCACTGGCCATATGGGGCTATTGAAGGGTGAGCGGGTCCTGCTGATCACCCCCTGACTCTCCAGTTTACGGATCAGCTGATGGATGGGAATCAGGGAGTCTCGGTTGGTGCGATATTGCCGCCGGTGCACTGTTGTGGTCGCAATTGGCACTTGTTGTTCTTCAACTTTCAGCAACCCCACAGCAGAGGGATCTTCTGAGAGACCAGGCAAGGTGGACAGCTGCTCAATTTCCTCAGTCTCCAAAGCAGCAATACCAAAAGCCCACCGGTACCCTTTTGGGTCTTTGAAGTACCCTCTCTTGAGGTAGTCTATGCTGAGAATGCATGGAGCCTCTGGACCAGTCACAATAGGGTGCTTTTGCCATTCCCTCCCAGTCAGGCTGATTTCAGCCTCCAGCACAGTCAACTCTTGGGATCCTCCTGTTACTCCAGAAATATAGATGGGTTCCACCCCTTGACAGCTTGATGGCATCAGGGTACACTGTGCACCGGTATCTACTAGAGCCTTATACTTCTGTGGGACTGATGTGCCAGGCCATCTGATCCACACAGTCCAGTAAATCCGATTGTCCCCTACCTCCACCTGGCTGGAGGCAGGGCCCCTCTAACAGTCGTCACAGCATTGGACACTTAAGTCGTGTTGAAAGGGATTATTCTTCGTTATCACAGGAGCTGGAGTAAAATCAGCTCTTCCACTCCATCTGGGAAACTGATCACCAGAGACTGAAGCCGTAGCTCTCATGGGACGATCAGTCTTGGCCCTTGCTCCCCTCTTCAGTTCACTCACCCGTTCCTCCAAAGCTGAAGTAGGTTTTCCATCCCACTTTGTCATGTCTTCTCCGTGATCCAGCAGGTAAAACCATAGGGTACCCCGTGGCGTATACCTCCTGTATCTCCTCTCTTGAACAATAGGACGCCTTTTGTTAATAGCTGAGACGCGTGTTGGTACACGTGAGGAGTTGGATAAATCAGATAGATTGTCCTTCAATTGTTCGATGTCCTGGGACAGTTTTTTCACAGCTGAGATGATGGAAGGGGTGAGATTGTCTTCGAACTCTCGGAGTTTATGAACCATTTCATCCACTGTTAGTGGTACTATGTCATTCCAGGTTACTGTTGCCAATGAATGGGCATATGATGACGGTGCATTCCGTGTAAGTTTTCGCCACATGGGTCGTGTACATTCAACTTCATCTGGATCTATAGGTGTATCCCCGTTATTCGGCTTGATGTGATAGATCATCTCTACGATGGCCGATTCCCTCAGAGACTGGATGCCTTTGTCTATAGTATTCCACTTGGCCGAACGACTCGTAACATCGTCCTTGTACGGAAACCTTTCTTTCACAGCTGCCAAGAGCCTCCTCCAAAGGCTGAGGGACTTTTTCTCTCTTGCAATTGCTTTGTCAATTCCCCCTTCTCTAGCAAGTGATCCCAGCTGCTTGGCTTCTGTACCTTCTAGTTCGTGACCATCAGCCCCATTGTCCCAGCATCGGAGTAACCAGGTGATGATGTGCTCCCCTGGTTGACGGGTAAAATCTTTTCGCATATTCCGCAGCTCGGTTGAGGTCCGAGGTCGAGAAGTTACCTCTTCTTCTTCTTCTTCTGCAGCAGCTCTCCAGGTTCTTGCTTGCAGTGGTCAGTGCAGTTTGTAGGTGGCTCTCAAGTGCCAGCACATGCTCACCTTGCCCAGTGTCCCCCTGCTCTGTGTGAAGAGCAGCTTTGGAGAGTGGGAGCTGCTTTTTCTTTCCTGTTACAAGGTGAGCCACAGTTTTGCTGCCTTTGCTGATACTTGTGTTGCCAAAGCAGGCCCAGTGTTCACCTGTCCTTGTTTGTGTGTCAGAGGTGCTCTTCTGACGTCCCTCTCTTGCTGTTGGGTTGCAGAGGTTTGGCATGAGATGGGGACTGCATTTTGGTAGGTGCTGTGGATGTGCAGATGAGATGCAATCTTTCCAAA
>NW_026915096.1:0-3661 GCF_034315485.1 Pezoporus occidentalis | reverse complement strand
TTATTTTTTTTTTCCCCGATTTTCTTTCTAATCTCTGTTTCTTTGTGGTGTCCTGGAGTCGTCTTGACAAAGCCACAGATTCTGTTCCTGTCCTTTATAGCACTGGAGGGCACTGCAGAACACATGAAATTTGTTTCTAATTTTACATCTGCCAAAAAGCATTCTTGGGTTACAAATCATGCCAGCAAAATCAGTAGGGCCTATCCTGCTAATGCTGCAAGACAAACAAAGCCAAAAGGAAAAAAAAAAAAAACAAAAATTTCCTGCACAAATATTTTTGCACTTCTTTTAGCTTGTGAAATTTTTCCCTTTTTCCCCTCCTTTTCCGACATTTTACCCAAGTTAAGCTTTCTGGTATTACATATCTATTTATATTTGGGAAAAAAAAAAAAACAATTACAATACAATTAAATGAGAAGGAACAATTAAGTTTTTTTCTTCTGCAAGTCCCATATATAAGGAGAGGGGTAGAAATACCTTCAGCCAGAAGCATGTGGAGGATGACTTCCCCCCCAATATGTCACTGAAACACTGAGTGCTCCAAGCAACTGACCAAAATCCTGATGCTCCAAAGTCAGTTTAAGTTCAAAGAGGGGTCTCAGCTGTATTGCTGCCATTTACATATGCAGTGTGTTTTACAGCAGCTATTTCTTCTCCTCATCACAATTTCCTAAAAATTTTCTAAATTATTCAAAAACTTTGTAACCATGGCAGAGCAAGTCATGGTAGTCTCTCAGGCGGGAAAAAGCTAACCCCCAGGGGGTAAAAGCCTGGAGCAGCAAAGCCCTTAGTGGGGCCAGAAGGAGATGGGCAGCACCACAACTACTGCACCCCTGATTTCCCCCCGGGGTTTGGAATTCAGGTTGTGCTTCACTGTGGTCTGTATCTGCTGCATCCAAGTGTCACCTACTCATAAGCAGAAGCTCCCAGCCGGGGACAAAAACTTCACGACTGTAAATGTCAACAGCCCAAAGGGAAACCAAATTCCAGGTTTATTTTCATTAGTAAGAACACAGTGTCATGGTATTTCAATGCTCTGCAAATGTTAATTAAAGATCTTGCTATAAGGAACTTGAACGAACATTTCAGAGCTGGAATTTCCCGCTCTGCAGCTCAGGTTTATCAGATTAAATGTAATAGCACAGATATTCCAGGACCTCCCCCAAACCCTTTGGGGGGGACTCTTGTGTTTTTACACTTGCAGAATTTTGGGCTAGGTCAAAGTCCCCAGCTGCTAATGGAGAACACTAGCTCTGGCCTGGCCTGGTGATGGTACTGGCCACCAAATGCGCAGCATTGCAGTTAGGGAGCTGGGGCTGAACTAGAGGGGCGTCTCCTCTGGTAAATGGACAGCGAGATGGCCCCGACAAGAGCCATAGCAGTTGTCTCCATCTCATCCACATCCCAAAGTTAAGACCAATTTCTTACACTAAAACACGTTGGGGAAAATTTAGCCTGAACTACACAAAATTCATCAAATTGTCAGGGTTCCCATTCAAAATTCACGCATTCGCACAAAATTTCCCTGGACACCAGTGTTCGTGATTCTCCATCTCCATTTAGGAGCAGATCTGAAGAGCGTGCTGCTTTCAGATTATTTTACAGAAATTTTATGGGCTGAACTGCAAAACCATTTTTTTTCAGCTGTGTTTGGTCATTCATGTTCCAGCTTCCCCAGTGATCATTTTGGTAAAAACTTGCACTCTGCAGACTTGCTAGAGACTAATTATTTCTCCGCACATGCAGGCAGATCTTGTGCTGTACAAATGTCTTTTCCAATATGGATTATGGGTAATAAGCTGTATGGTTCTGCAAATCTTCCTGGCCTTTATTTTTTAGCTGTTATACGAGAATCATATTTCCTAAAAGGAGAAACATATGGATTGACCAAACACAGCTGAAAAAAAATGGTTTTATTTAGCCCTATAAAATTTCTGTAATATAATCTGAAAAGCAGCACGCTTTTAAATTCTCCTAAATGGAGAGGGAAAAATCACAAACACTGGTGTCCGGGGAAATTTTTCCCAAAAAAGGGTGAAGTTTTGAATGGGGAACCCACAAGTTGATGAATTTTGTGGTTAGGAAAAATTTTTAAAAAATTTTTTTGTGAAAGGAAAATTTTTGGGATGTGGATGAGATGGAGACAACTGCTTGGCTCCCCCGGGAACCATCTCGCTGCTAAAGGGAACGCGCCTAGTTCAGCCCCAGCCCCCCTAACTGCAATGCTCCCCATTGGTGGCCAGTTCACCAGGCCAGGCCAGAGCAAATGTTCTCCATTAGCAGGGGGTTTTTTGACCTAGTAAAAATTCTAAAGTTAAAAACAAAGGAGGGGGGGCCCGGGAATATTTGCTTTACATTTAATCTGATAAACCTGAGCTGCAGAGCTGGATCCAGCTCTAAAATTTTCTTCAACCCCCCTTATAGAAGAATTTTAATTAACATTTCCCAGAGCATTAAAAATACCATGACACTGTGTTTTTACTAATGAAAAAAAACCTGGGTTGTGTTTTTTGGGGTCTGTTAAATTTTAATTTGGTGAAGTCTGATCCGGGGCTGGGACTTTTGCTTATGAGTAGGTGACACTTGGATGCAGCAGAAAAGACCACAGTGAAGCACAACCTGAATTCCAAACCTTTGGGGGGGGAGGTGGTGCTGCCCTTTCCTTCTGGCCCCACTGAAGGGGCTGCCCCGCAGCTTTCACCCCCCATGATTTTTGCCTGAGACTTCCAAATAAATTCTCTGCCATGGTTACAAAAAAATTAAAAAATTTAGCAAAAATTTTTTTTTGGAAATTGTAATAAAAAAAAAGGGGGCCCGTAAAACACACTGGATAACCCAAATGGCAAAAATTCAGGGGTGAGAAACCCCCCTTTAAAATTAAAATGACTTTGGAGCATAGGATTTTGGTCGGTTCTTTTGGGGCACTCAGTGTTTTTTAGTGACTTTGGGAGGGAAAATTTCCACATGCCCCTTAAGGTATTTTCCCCCTCTCCTTTATATGGGGTTCCCGAAAAAAAAAACTTTAAATTTTTCCCTTTTCCCTTTTTAAATTTTATTGTAAAAGTTTTTTTTTTTCCCAAATATAAATAAATTAATCCCGAAAGCTTAACTTGGGGAAAAAGGAAAAAGGGGGGAAAAGGAAAGATTTCCCAACTAAAAAGAAATGCAAAAATTTTTGCAAATTTTAGTTTTTTTTTTTCCTTTGGCTTTGTTTTTTCTTCCGGGATTTGCAGGATAGGCCCTCTGATTTTGTGGCATGTATTTGTAACCCCAAAGTTTTTCCCCAAGTAAAAAACAAATTTCATGTGTTCTGCAGTGCCCTCCCCGTGCTATAAAGGACAGGAACAGAATCTGTGGCTTTGTGAGACAAATTTCCGGGGAAAACCCCAAAGAAACAGAAATTAAAAAGAAAATCAGGAAAATAATAAATAAAAGGGAAAAACCCCCGTAGCAGAAAGTGCACGGGGGGGACCAGCCTGAAGCTCCCCCCCACGCTGACAGAAGCAAACAATGGAGCCCCCCAATGGGGAGGAAACCAAAGGGCTTTTGGGGTCCAAAGGTTGGGTTTTACATCAAATGGTTCCCGGATTTGGGGGGGGTAAATGACTCAAAATGTTTCCTGTTGTTTTCAGGGTGTGGATAAACAACATCCACTCCCCTC